>NC_091202.1:35270208-35378438 GCF_040958095.1 Procambarus clarkii
GTAAGATAAAGTAGCCTAAAGTCCCACCTTTCTTGTTGCCTCTGTGCAAGTCACTCTACCTGGCTTGTTGCTTGGGTACAAGTCACTCTACCTGGCTTGTTGCTTGGGTACAAGTCACTCTACCTGGCTTGTTGCTTGGGTACAAGTCACTCTACCTGGCTTGTTGCTTGGGTACAAGTCACTCTACCTGGCTTGTTGCTTGGGTACAAGTCACTCTACCTGGCTTGTTGTTTGGGTGCAAGTCACTCTACCTGGCTTGTTGCTTGGGTACAAGTCACTCTACCTGGCTTGTTGCTTGGGTGCAAGTCACTCTACCTGGCTTGTTGCTTGGGTGCAAGTCACTCTACCTGGCTTGTTGCTTGAGTACAAGTCACTCTACCTGGCTTGTTGCTTGGGTGCAAGTCACTCTACCTGGCTTGTTGCTTGGGTACAAGTCACTCTACCTGGCTTGTTGCTTGGGTACAAGTCACTCTACCTGGCTTGTTGTTTGGGTACAAGCCACTAAACCTGACTCATTTACCGCCAGACTATACCAATTCATCAACATTGGCTGGATTTAACTTTTTCCGCATTTATTTGAGAAATTTCGGTGGTAATGGTCGCGATTATGAGGTACTTAAGATTTTCTCCCATTATGTAAATTTATGTAAATTACACATTTTTTTTTTAATAAAGAGTGTGAAGTATATATTAAAGTGTCGTGCCTGGTGTGCTCACCTAGTTGTACTTGCGGGGGTTGAGCTTCGGGTCTTAGGTCCCCGTCTATCAACTGCGAATATGGAGATGTATAGGTTTCTGAGGTTCTTGAGCGCGGTTATATCTACAATTGAAACTGTGTATGGAGTCACGCTCCACCACCTTGTGGCAATCAAAGAATATGCAGTCTGCCCCACCCTTCTCTCTCTTGCCTAATTTGTGTCGCCATAGTCATTGATTTCAGTTAAACGTGTGAGGCAAGACTTGCCATCCCTCAACCCATGTTGGATGCTGTCTTACAATGTTCTTTCGCTCCAGATGTTCCACTAGTTTTTTTTTATGCACAATCTTCTCCGTCACCTTGCATGGTATGCAAGTTAGGGACACTAATTGTAGTTCAGTGCCTCCGTCTGTCATCCTTTGTATATTGGGACTACAGTAGCCATCTTCCAATTTTTTGGCAGTTCTCCTGTGGACGGTAGAGCGACGATCTCGCTTCATGCAGGACGGCGCTCAATTCCCGACCGTTCAAGTGCTTGTGGACTCTATTCCTTCCTCCCGTTGCATCCCAAATCCTTATCCTGACCCCTTCCAAGTGCAATATAGTCGTAATGGCTTGGCATTTCCCCCCCCCCCCTGACAATTCCCTCCTGTTACCAGTGATTTGTTATACACCATCGAGAGTGGCAGGCACAGTATTCTGCTCCTTCTTTTAGTATCCACGATGAGATTCCGTCCGGAACCTATAGCCTTTGTCACATCTAACTCCAGCAACTGTTGCCTTACGTCACCACTGATGGGGCAGACGCCAGGTGAGTGTGTCTAGCTGCGTTACCTGGTGTGGCAGACGCCAGGTGAGTGTGTCTAGCTGCGTTACCTGGTGTGGCAGACGCCAGGTGAGTGTGTCTAGCTGCGTTACCAGGTGTGGCAGACGCCAGGTGAGTGTGTCTAGCTGCGTTACCTGGTGTGGCAGACGCCAGGTGAGTGTGTCTAGCTGCGTTACCTGGTGTGGCAGACGCCAGGTAAGTGTGTCTAGCTGCATTACCAGGTGTGGCAGACGCCAGGTAAGTGTGGCTAGCTGCGTTACCAGGTGTGGCAGACGCCAGGTAAGTGTGTCTAGCTGCGTTACCAGGTGTGGCAGACGCCAGGTAAGTGTGTCTAGCTGCGTTACCTGGTGTGGCAGACGCCAGGTGAGTGTGTCTAGCTGCGTTACCTGGTGTGGCAGACGCCAGGTAAGTGTGTCTAGCTGCGTTACCTGGTGTGGCAGACGCCAGGTAAGTGTGTCTAGCTTCATTACCTGGTGTGGCAGACGCCAGGTAAGTGTGTCTAGCTGCGTTACCTGGTGTGGCAGACGCCAGGTAAGTGTGTCTAGCTTCATTACCTGGTGTGACAGACGCCAGGTAAGTGTGTCTAGCTGCGTTACCTGGTGTGGCAGACGCCAGGTAAGTGTGTCTAGCTGCGTTACCAGGTGTGGCAGACGCCAGGTAAGTGTGTCTAGCTGCGTTACCTGGTGTGGCAGACGCCAGGTAAGTGTGTCTAGCTGCGTTACCTGGTGTGGCAGACGCCAGGTAAGTGTGTCTAGCTGCATTACCTGGTGTGGCAGACGCCAGGTAAGTGTAGCTAGCTGCGTTACCAGGTGTGGCAGACGCCAGGTAAGTGTGTCTAGCTGCGTTACCAGGTGTGGCAGACGCCAGGTAAGTGTGTCTAGCTGCGTTACCTGGTGTGACAGACGCCAGGTAAGTGTGTCTAGCTGCGTTACCTGGTGTGGCAGACGCCAGGTAAGTGTGTCTAGCTGCGTTACCAGGTGTGGCAGACGCCAGGTAAGTGTGTCTAGCTGCGTTACCAGGTGTGGCAGACGCCAGGTAAGTGTGTCTAGCTGCGTTACCAGGTGTGACAGACGCCAGGTAAGTGTAGCTAGCTGCGTTACCAGTTGTGGCAGACGCCAGGTAAGTGTGTCTAGCTGCGTTACCAGGTGTGATAAGCACTCAACCCAGTGCCATTATCACTGACATTCACTACCCAGTAAGTTTAAAAATATATTAAATCCCGAGACAAGTGGGCCACTTGGAGCTGACATTGTATAATAACATTGTATAGATATAAATGAATGAATATAATGACATTGTATAGAGCCTTGTATAATTACCACGATGTCTCGAGGAGAAAATCAGTCGGAGCTTGTGAGTAACCCAGAGCATGGGTTCGAATCCCCCTCACGGCTCCACTTTCAAGAAGAAGGAGGCCGGGTGCATCTTACTGGTGTCTTCTGCATAATCTCCCCAGCTTGGGGACCTTCTTGGATAAGAACATTACATTCTTGGATTCTCAGGGTCCTTTGACACTGGTTCATGCAGAAGGCAGCTGCACAAGCTTGAGACGGAGGCAGCTGCACAAGCTTGAGACGAAGGCAGCTGCACAAGCTTGAGACAAAGGCAGCTGCACAAGCTTGAGACAAAGGCAGCTGCACAAGCTTGAGACAAAGGCAGCTGCACAAGCTTGAGACAAAGGCTGCTGCACAAGCTTGAGACGAAGGCAGCTGCACAAGCTTGAGACAAAGACTGCTGCACAAGCTTGAGACGAAGGCTGCTGCACAAGCTTGAGACAAAGGCAGCTGCACAAGCTTGAGACAAAGGCAGCTGCACAAGCTTGAGACGAAGGCAGCTGCACAAGCTTGAGACGAAGGCTGCTGCACAAACTTGAGACAAAGGCTGCTGCACAAGCTTGAGACGAAGGCAGCTGTAGTAACAAACACGTACGAAACACGTAACACATCGTAACACATCGTAACACCACGTAACACCACGTAACACATCGTAACACATCGTAACACCACGTAACACCACGTAACACATCGTAACACATCGTAACACATCGTAACACCACGTAACACCTCGTAACACCTCGTAACACTAGGTAACATCACGTAACACCACGTAACACCACGTAACACCTCGTAACACCACGTAACACCAGGTAACACCACGTAACACCACGTAATACCTCGTAACACCACGTAACACCAGGTAACACCACGTAACACCACGTAACACCTCGTAACACCACGTAACACCAGGTAACACCACGTAACACCACGTAACACCTCGTAACACCACGTAACACCACGTAACACCACGTAACACCACGTAACACCTCGTAACACCACGTAACACCTCGTAACACCACGTAACACCTCGTAACACCACGTAACACCTCGTAACACCTCGTAACACCAGGTAACACCACGTAACACCACGTAACACCTCGTAACACCAGGTAACACCACGTAACACCACGTAACACCTCGTAACACCACGTAACACCTCGTAACACCACGTAACACCTCGTAACACCACGTAACACATCGTAACACCTCGTAACACCAGGTAACACCACGTAACACCAGGTAACACCACGTAACACCAGGTAACACCACGTAACACCAGGTAACACCACGTAACACCTCGTAACACCACGTAACACCTCGTAACACCTCGTAACACCACGTAACACCTCGTAACACCTCGTAACACCACGTAACACCTCGTAACACCACGTAACACCTCGTAACACCTCGTAACACCAGGTAACACCTCGTAACACATCGTAACACCACGTAACACCACGTAACACCTCGTAACACCACGTAACACCACGTAACACCTCGTAACACCACGTAACACCACGTAACACCTCGTAACACCACGTAACACCACGTAACACCTCGTAACACCACGTAACACCACGTAACACCTCGTAACACCACGTAACACCACGTAACACCACGTAACACCACGTAACACCACGTAACACCTCGTAACACCTCGTAACACCACGTAACACCTCGTAACACCACGTAACACCTCGTAACACCTCGTAACACCACGTAACACCACGTAACACCTCGTAACACCTCGTAACACCTCGTAACACCAGGTAACACCTCGTAACACCACGTAACACCACGTAACACCTCGTAACACCACGTAACACCACGTAACACCACGTAACACCTCGTAACACCAGGTAACACCTCGTAACACCTCGTAACACCACGTAACACCACGTAACACCTCGTAACACCACGTAACACCACGTAACACCACGTAACACCACGTAACACCTCGTAACACCTCGTAACACCACGTAACACCTCGTAACACCACGTAACACCTCGTAACACCTCGTAACACCACGTAACACCACGTAACACCTCGTAACACCACGTAACACCACGTAACACCACGTAACACCACGTAACACCACGTAACACCTCGTAACACCTCGTAACACCACGTAACACCTCGTAACACCACGTAACACCTCGTAACACCTCGTAACACCACGTAACACCACGTAACACCACGTAACACCAGATGAGTTCAAAATAAAGAGAACTGCAAAATGTATCTAATGAATCTTGGCAATCTTAAGAGAAAAATGGTTACTCGACTTTAATCCAAGCACATGCAAGGTGATGAGATTCGAAATGGAATTGAGGAGACAAAATGCAGAATAAGAATAATGGGTAAGATTAGGAATGTAATCCTGAAAGCAGATATAACCCCCCCCCCCCAACGCTATCACTGAGGGCACTCACCAACACGATAACATCAGCGGCGTATGATAAGTTGGCAGATACTTCAGGCACCTGGATAAGCAAGCCTTAGGGACGTAGTATGGACTACCTTCGTAATGAATGTACTAGATTATTTAGCCCCAGAGTGGAAACTTACTTTTCAACTGAAATTTTTTAAGTACACGTATTTGAGGCTTGGGGAGTTCTTCTACTCCTCAAGCACTGACTTGGGGGAGTAGAAGAACTCCCAGAACCCCATCAACCAGGTATCAACCAGGTATATATACCTCCCTTGCCCAGCCACTTGGGCTGGACGGTAAAGCAACGGTCTCGCTTCATGCAGGTCGGCGTTCAATCCCCGACCGTCCAAGTGGTTGTTTACCATTCCTTCCCCCCCGTCCAATCCCAAATCCTTATCCTGACCCCTTCCCAGTGCTATATGGCCGTAATATGGCTTGGCGCATTCCCTTGAACATTCCCTTCCCTAGTCTGATCATCCGCGGGGCACCAGTCATAGAAAATCCTATATAACCCCAATACCCATCTCAACACTCCATAAGAATCCCCCAGTTTAAGTAATCAACAGATATTGAATTCGCGAACAAACTACGCCAAGGGAACTAGCTTGAAGCTGATCGTCGATCCGGCCACCTTAGAGGAGGAGTCTGTAAGCGATCTTCGCTTTAAACGTATCAAAATTCTATCATAGAGCAGTAACGAGTCTCCTTCCTGGTCGCCCTGCTGCGAGCTCTCACGAATGTGTTGGGAGATGAGTTATAGGAGGAAGAGGAGGCAGAGGTAGAGAGAGGGATAGACTCTCTCTCTCTCTCTCTCTCTCTCTCTCCTCCCTCCCTACCTCTCACTCTCTATCCCTCATTCACATTCTGCCTCCTTCCCATTTACCCTCCCTCCTGCCGTCCTAATTCCCATTCTCTCTCTCTCCATCTCTTTCCCGTCACCCCTCCCGTTGAATCAACGTTGTCGTCGTTGGTAACAGCTGAGAAATGTGTGAAAACACTCTATGGACATTCAACCCCTCATTTCAGACTTGAAATGAGGGGTTGAAATCTGCAACACTGAAGCCAAGCCTATTTAAAGACGGCCATTGGAGTCGACCCCAGTACCACCTTACGACACTCTCCATACAGTCACAGTTCACCATAAACAGTTGATAGACAGATATTGACAGTGAGACAGACAGACAGACAGACAGACAGACAGACAGACAGACAGATAGACAGTTACAAAAACATTCAGAGGAGAGGTTCTTGATCCGGTTCGACGATTGAACACACTGGCTGCCAGCGTCCTTACCTTGCGATGATTTCGGGGCTCAGCGTTCCCCCTCGGCCCGGTCCCCGACCAGACCTACTGGTTGCTGGACAGGTCAACCAGGATCTTGATTGAAGCCTGTTGCTGCGTCAGCTACAGCTTCGCTCTGTGTCTGAGTAGCGCTGCGGTCATGATCACGTCACCTATGATGGCGTCCAACTGATATACTCCCCTTAACGCCGCAATGGAAGGTAAAATGCAACATGCAACCAGATTACACACGCACACACACACACACACACACACACACACACACACACACACACACACACACACACACTCACACACACACACACACACACACACACATTCACCCAGAGCGTAGAAGACATCGAGAATTTGGAACATGAAATACTACTAGGAGCCAGTGACCATTGTGTCCTAGTCTTTGACTACTTGATGGAACTCAAACTTGTGACTAAAGGACAAGAGGTCTGGGAAAGGAGAGTTGACTACAGAAAAGGGGACTCCAGGAGGATAAGGGACTATCTGGGAGAAGTGCAGTGGGAGGAAGAAATTAGAGGAAAAACAGTCCAAAATATGATGGACCGAGTCATACGGGAATGCCAGGAGGCTGAAGAGAGATTTATACCAACAATAAAGGAAAAAAGTGGGAGGGAATATAATAACCCATGGTTTAATAGACAGTGTCAGGAAGCAAAAATGAGAAGCAGGCGGGAGTGGAGGAAGTACAGAAGACAAAGGACAGAGGACAACAGGATCAGATGTAACAGAGCTAGGAATGATTACATTAACATAAGACGAACATCGGAATGGGACTATGAGAACGATATTGCTATCAAAGTGAAAAAACAACCAAAGTTACTACACAGTCATATAAGAAGAAAAATGTCGGTGAACGACCAAGTGACAAGACTAAGGAAAACAGAGGGGGCATATACTGAAAGTAACAAGGAAATCTGCGAGGCACTGAATGCCAGTTTCCATGGAGTGTTCACTACCGAGCCTGAGCAGCTCCCATTGTTGGAAGGGGTTACCCTAGATGAAAGACTATCAGATATAGAGATGACAGCAGAGGTGGTAATGAAACAGTTGACAACTCTAGATGCAACTAAAGCAGTTGGACCAGACAAAGTATCACCGTGGATACTAAAAGAGGCAGCGCAGGCAGGAGTAAGCGGAAAGGCCCTAGCATGAGTAAGGAACTACCTAACAGGAAGGAGGCAGAGAGTAACGGTAAGGGGCGAGAAGTCGGACTGGCGAACAGTAACGAGTGGAGTGCATCAAGGATTGGTACTGGGACCAATTCTATTTCTAATATAAGTAAATGGCATGTTTACAGGAGTAGAATCCTACATGTCGATGTTCGCGGATGACGGAAAATTAATGAGAAGAGTTGTGACAGATGAGGAATGTAGGATCCTCCAAGAGGACTTAAACAGGGATGCAGAGATGGTCAGAGAAATGGCTACTGGAGTTCAACACGAGCAAATGTATAGTTATGGAAATGGGATCAGGTGATAGGAGACCAAAGGGACAGTACACGATTAAGGGGATACTGGCTACCTGTGACGATTCGAGAAAGAGACCTGGGAGTGGTCGTAACACCTAATCTAAGTCCTGAGGCACATATAAATAGGATAACGACAGATAAATGTTCACACGGAATAGTAACAGAACGAGGGGACATGGATGGAAGTTGGAAACTCAGATGAGTCACAGAGATGTTCAGAAGTTTTCTTTTAGTGTGAGAGTAGTGGAAAAATGGAATGCACTTAAGGAGCAGGTTGTGGAAGCAAACTCTATTCATAATTCTAAAACTAGATATGATAGGGAAATAGGACCGGAGTCATTGCTGTAAACAACCGATGGCTAGAAAGGCGGGATACAAGAATCAATGCTCGATCCTGCAGGCACAAATAGGTGAGTACACTCACACACACACACACAGGGGGGTTAGGGGCCGTGGCTGAATGGACAGCGCTCGGGACTCGTAATCCTAGGGTCCGGGTTCGATCCCGGCCACCGGCGGAAACAGATGGGGGAGAATTTCTTTCACCCTGATGCACCTGTTACCTAGAAATAAATAGGTTCCTGGGAGCTAGACAGCTGCTACGGGCTGCTTCCTGTGTGTGTGTCAATGTGTGTGAAGGAAAAAGTTAGTTAATAGTTAGTAACAGTTGACTGACAGTTGAGAGGCGGGCCGAAAGAGCCAGAGCTCAACCCCCACAAGCACACTTAGGTGAATACAACTAGGTGAATACGCACCCAACCCGACTGTACAGAGTAAAGTCGGGTTCCTTCGCGACTCACACTCGAGCATTCCGGGTTCGAATCGCGGGCGGGACAGAAACGGTTGGGCGCGTTTTACTATTACCTCATGCTCCTGTCTACCTAAATATGTAGCCAGGAGATAGTCCCTTGTTGTAGGGTTGCATCCCTGGGGGGGGGGGGGATGAGGGTCATTAATTCGACCCTGGGGAAGGGGGAGGTGACCTTGATTTAAGCCTACCTTACCTTGAAGTTACCTTGAACCCGCCAAACACACACCGATACTACGACGTTGGTACAACGTTCGAACAAGTTTTAACACCACCTAACCAGTTATAACAACCAATATAGCAAGTTGTAACAACGTTCTAATACGTCATAAACACGTTAAGCCAAGATGTAACAACTTTATTACAAGTTGTAACAAGGGGAAAATAGACACAGTTTCGGTTTGTGTTTCCAGGGAAGTGTTTCCGGGGCTTAGCGTCCCCGCGGCCCGGTCGTCGACCAGGCCTCCTCGTTGCTGGACTGGTTAACTAGGCTGTTTGACGCGGCTACTCGCAACCTGACGTATGAATCACAGCCTGGTTGATCAGGTATCCTAAGCCTAACAAACCTAACAAATACTGTATATATAAACCTGGCTGCCTGGCCCCTGACACAATAAATTATTACAACTCCCTATACAACTGATTAGCTTAGCGCTTGGGGCGGTCATAGTCCTAAGGGCTCGGGTTCGATTCCCGGCCGAGGCAGAAACAAATGAGGAAAGTTTCTTACACCTGATGCATATGTTCACCAAACCGTAAATAGGCACCTGAGAGTTAGACAGTTACTCCAGGCTGCTTCCTGGGGGATGGATGTGTGTGTGGGCCTGTGGGCCGCTCCAAGCAACAGCCTGGTGGACCAAACTCTCACAAGTCAAGCCTGGCCTCGGGCCGGGCTTGGCGAGTAGAAGAACTCCCAGAACCCCATCAAGCAGGTATCAAGCAGGGGCCAGATTCACAATGCAGTTACGCAAGTCCTTACGAACGTGTACATCTTTCCTCAATCTTTGACGGCTTTGATTACATTTATTAAACAGTTAACAAGCATGACAACTTGCCAATCAACTGTTGTTATTGTTATAAACAGCCTCCTGGTGCTTCGGAGCTCATTAACTGTTTAATAATTGTAAACAAAGCCGCCAAAGATTGAGAAAAGATGTACAGGTTCGTAAGTGCTTGCGTAACTGCTTCGTGAATCTGGCCCCAGGTTCGTAAGTGCTTGCGTAACTGCTTCGTGAATCTGGCCCCAGGTGATTGAGATAAATATGTGTAGTATATATGGTAGACGAAATATATATATACCGGGAGTTAGTATTACTGACAACCCACAGTTAGAAGAGCGAGTCCCAAGAATTAACAGTTCGATCCTGCAGGCACCAATAGTAAATACACACATACACAAACATACACAGAAGAGTAAGGGGGAGACATGATCACAACCTACAAAATCCTCAGAGGAATCGACCGGGTAAACAAGGATAAACTATTCAACACTGGTGGGACGCGAACAAGGGGACACAGGTGGAAACTTAGTACCCAGATGAGCCACAGAGACATTAGAAGGAACTTTTTCAGTGTCAGAGTAGTTATTAAATGGAATGCACTAGGAAGTGATGTGGTGGAGGCTGACTCCATACACAGTTTCAAATGTAGATATGATAGAGCCCAATAGGCTCAGGAATCTGTACACCAGTTGATTGACAGTTGAGAGGCGGGACCAAAGAGCCAGAGCTCAACCCCCGCAAGCACAAATAGGTGAGTACACACACACACACACACACACACACACACACACACACACACACACACACACACAAACACACACACACACACACACACACACAAACACACACACACACACACACTCACACACACACACACACACAAACACACACACACACACACACACACACACACACACACACACACACACACACACACACACACACACACACACACACAAACACACACAAACACGACCAAGCTGGAATAACTCCAAGAGCTACAACAGGAGGCAACCCTAGACGAGAGGTTGACAAACATTGAGATAACAGCAGTAGAAATAATGAGAGAAATAGCATCATTACATGACAACACAACTCTACCAGAAGATAATATTTCACCTTGGATGTGAAGGGAAGCTGCACAGACCTCCAGTATATGTCTGTCGGTCTGTCCAAAGTTGTAGGCCCAAGCCTGCAACTCTGGGCTGGCTTTCCCAAACTTTTCAGGAGGAATAGTCTGCGGTTCGGGACGAACATAGGCTGGTTGGGTGAAATTAAATTCCATTTACTTTTCAAATTAAGGGGAAATTTGTGTGTTTGTGTGAGGCTGGATGGCAGACGGGGAAGGAAATGGGAGAGAATGTGGTGAAGGGGAAGAGAGGGAAGGAGGGTATATGGGTGGAAATGGAGAGATGGGAAGGAAGAGAGGGAGATGGGGTGGGACGGGAAAGGGGGGGGGAGAAAGGAAAAGAGAGGATTGAGGTGGTTAGGGACAGACAGACTATCACAGGGACTGTTAGGTACTCCTTCTAGATTATGTCTTTAAAAAACAGTGCATATTTGTCTGTCTGTCCAAGATTGACAGACACAGCCGCCTTGGATTAGCCTCACCCAGCTATGCAGGGTGAAAGGTCTGGGGTACGGGACAGACATAAGCAAGTCGTGGTCGGCCCCAGTGCCTCACTTTAAAAAGTATAGGTCTCTAATGTAACCCCCTCCCCCTCCCTTCTCCCTTGTGTGACATATCAAGTCTTTAAGTGAAATGGTGGATGTGTTTTCCGTAGATTGGTGACGCTACTCCCGCCGTTTACCCGCATAAGTATCTCCGTAACCTACAGCATCACTGGAAAACATAGCCTGGCCAAATATCTATCAGTGTCTAGGGGAGTGAAAAGCTAGCCAAAAATATTCCAGTTTACTGGGCATTCAAATATATCCCCATAACATTAACAAATAACACAGGCTACTAAACTCACTATTACTCATCCAGCTTCTCAACAGCCGGGCATGATCACCAAACAGGTCTTTCAACAGCATACAGTCAGCACTAGCTGACTCCAGGCTCTATATCCTGGTGCAGTGAGACACTAGCGTCTATTATGCTGCTAATAGCAATACAGGATAATGGTGTCACAACCAATAACAAATGAGGAATCAATATCACATACAGCACAATCACCACATCACAATCACCACAATTTATATCACATTACTTAAGTTCCTCAGATAACCACCTCACTAAGACATATTAAAGCACCTACCACCTGGTATAAATGCACATTCAGCACCGCTCCTGTGCCAGGTAAGTCCACTACGGGCTCACCATAGCCCGTGCTACTTGCCCCGCTCCTGTGCCAGGTAAGTCCGATACGGGCTCACCATAGCCCGTGCTACTTGCCCCGCTCCTGTGCCAGGTAAGTCCGATACGGGCTCACCATAGCCCGTGCTACTTGCCCCGCTCCTGTGCCAGGTAAGTCCGATACGGGCTCACCATAGCCCGTGCTACTTGCCCCGCTCCTGTGCCAGGTAAGTCCACTACGGGCTCACCATAGCCCGTGCTACTTGGAACTTGTTCCGAGAAGCTGAATCTATAACAACAACAACATGGTATAAATTATAGTTGAATCTATAACAACAACAACATGGTAGAAATGATGCACAACGGTCAAAAATGATCCAGGATATACATTACTGGAACATGGCACATATCCTAGCAGTCAAATAGCACAAATAAGGTCTCAAATCCCGGACCGTAGCGCCAATAGATGCTCTCGCCTGAGAGGATCAAAGAGTACTGAGAGCCTTGAGCCAAACTCCCCGAGAGGTGACGCTGTATCCACCTCTATGAGTCCGCTGAATCCTTTCTTTTCAAATATCTCAAACTCATATACAGTCATATCTCGATCATGAACTTTTAATTTAATATACAACTAAATAAAGATTATAATACACAACCTTACAGAATAATACATATCAATAATTCAGTATATTAAAGATTTTATCGTGATATAAGAATCTGTGCCCAAAGAATTCGTATTCGTAAGACATGGTAACAATGACTCGAGTCGGTACTGAAGGGGGGGGGGGGAGGGTTAAGGGAGGATTTTAAGACATCTGGCAGCCGTTATACATAAGTATACAAGAATACAATACAAAGTATCAATATATATACATGAGTATCAAAAGCTATGTGGTCTTCATCACAGTGCCATAATCCCTTTTAATGTCATGACAAGAGGACAATGGAATGAACAATAATTAAATGGAAATTACACAGTATACATGATAGTAATACATCCGAGACCTAAATGTATACATTCTCCATTATAGTTCACATAATATTTCCTATACAGCATTATGTAGCATTATATACAATAAGCATATCTTGAGGTTATCTTGAGATGATTTCGGGGCTTTAGTGTCCCCGCGGCCCGGTCTTCGACCAGGCCTCCACCCCCAGGAAGCAGCCCGTGACAACTGACTAACACCCAGGTACCTATTTTACTGCTAGGTAACAGGGGCATAGGGTGAAAGAAACTCTGCCCATTGTTTCTCGCCGGCGCCTGGGATCGAACCCAGGACCACAGGATCACAAGTCCAGCGTGCTGTCTGCTCGGCCGACCGGCTTCCAGTATATAAGGAGGTTTTTCAAGCTACCTACCTTGAGGCTACCTTGAGGTGCTTCCGGGGCTTAGTGTCCCCGCGGCCCGGTCGTCGACCAGGCCCAGCTACATGACAATAGGCTCCTGCTATTCACTAGAATCTAATATATATCCACAAATACATGACATACATCTTTGATACAGTAATATAACATACATAGTTATGTATAACTCACATTGGCCATACACAAATTATAATATTATACAGTCAAAAGAAGATTAACTATAATTTATTATATTCGTGATACTAGGCTAATCAGCCAAGATACAACTATACAGTTTGAGTGCATCATACACCTGCTACAGTATGATCATACTGGTGTATGTGCGGTCATAACACGGCGTAGCCAGTGTTGCAAGTTGCTGCTCTGGAGACCGGTCGGCCGAGCGGACAGCACACTGGACTTGTGATCCTGTGGTTCCGGGTTCGATCCCGGGCGCCGGCAAGAATCAATGGGCAGAGTTTCTTTCACCCTATGCCCCTATTACCTAGCAGTAAAATAGGTACCTGGGTGTTAGTCAGCTGTCACGGGCTGCTTCCTGGGGGTGGAGGCCTGGTCGAGGACCGGGCCGCGGGGACACTAAAGCCCCGAAATCATCTCAAGATAACCTCAAGATAACCTCTGCATGATCAATGTTGTTGTTGTTGTTGTTAAAGATTCGCTACCTGGAACAAAAAGTTCCAAGTAGCACGGGCTATGGTGAGCCCGTAGTGCCAGAGTTCCTATCCAGTTTGCATCGAGCAAGTCTTAGTTTACCAAGTTTAGAAATCCTCGGTCGAGCCTTCGACAAGTTGCAGGGTTGCAACACACACTACAAATGAATGCCAAAACCCCACATCAACAGTTCTGTTGATCATCATGTTTTGTTTTGGTATTGGGGGTTAAGGCCTATAATGAGGGCTAATTAGGTTTACTACAACAGTTTACTGACCAATCAGAGAGTTTTCTTGAGTATCTTACGATGATTTCGGGGCTCAGCGTCCTCGCGGCCCGGTCCTCTACCATGCCTCCCGGTAAACTCTCTTCACAGTACAGTAGTAATTCCCTGATGTAGTAGTAATTCAGTAGTAATACAGTAGATACAGTAGTAGTAATACAGTAGATACAGTAGTAATTCCCTGGTTCCACTGTAGTTACCATACTGTAGTCAGATTGGATAGTGTGTGTGTAGAGAGGCTCAGTGCTCTCGCAGCTATGGCTGGCTATGCCGCACCCTAGCTGTGGCTGGCTGTGCCGCACCCTAGCTGTGGCTGGCTATGCCGCACCCTAGCTATGGCTGGCTGTGCCGAACCCTAGCTATGGCTGGCTGTGCCGCACCCTAGCTATGGCTGGCTATGCCGCACCCTAGCTATGGCTGGCTATGCCGCACCCTAGCTATGGCTGGCTGTGCCGCACCCTAGCTATGGCTGGCTATGCCGCACCCTAGCTATGGCTGGCTATGCCGCACCCTAGCTATGGCTGGCTATGCCGCACCCTAGCTATGGCTGGCTATGCCGCACCCTAGCTATGGCTGGCTGTGCCGCACCCTAGCTATGGCTGGCTATGCCGCACCCTAGCTATGGCTGGCTATGCCGCACCCTAGCTATGGCTGGCTATGCCGCACCCTAGCTATGGCTGGCTATGCCGCACCCTAGCTATGGCTGGCTGTGCCGCACCCTAGCTATGGCGCAAAAGCATGAATTGCAAAAACTCTGTTCCTTTCATAGATCTCTAATCGAGTATGCTGCCCCTCTGCTCGATATTAGTGCCTAAACGAAAGCTTGACGGGCCGAGGCGAGATGCAAAATGAAGATCTGAGGATTATCCTCTGATTCCTCTGTATAAGTAAATTACTAAACATGAGAAAATAGGGGCCTCGTAGCCTGGTGGATAGCGCGCAGGACTCGTAATTCTGTGGCGCGGGTTCGATTCCCGCACGAGGCAGAAACAAATGGGCAAAGTTTCTTTCACCCTGAATGCCCCTGTTACCTAGGTAAATAGGTACCTGGGTGTTAGTCAGCTGTCACGGGCTGCTTCCTGGGGATGGAGGCCTGGTCGAGGACCGGGCCGCGGGGACACTAAAGCCCCGAAGTCATCTCAAGATAACTGAATATACCATGTGTAAGTGATCGTATCACGGAAATCAGTGCTTTAATTGGTATGAAGATGCTTAGGCTAACCGAACCCCAACAACTGCATCTCCAAGCATGCCGCAAAATAGATTAACAAAACTGCAGCTATATTCAGAATGTATCATGTTCATGATCTCTATCATGAGAGAGAACAACGGTTCTCGTCTACCCCTTGGGAGATCACCCGCTTTCCAAATTACTATCACCCTTTTCCCCACCCAAGAAGATCATTAAGGAACAATCCCTTGCTTCAACTGGGAATAATGTACAATGTCTTAAGCCAAATTGATGCTCTGGTCAAGAAGCGCTCCCTTTCTCAGATTACTTACACTGATGGCTCCTTGCACCAGTCTCATGGTGCAGCTGGAAGTGCAGTTGTTGTGACAGGGAGAGATGGTTCCTTCTCCTATGAGTGTGGCCAACCACTTGGAGTGGACGGTAGAGCGACGATCTCGCTTCTTGCAGGTTTGCGTTCAATCCCCGACCGTCTAAGTGGTTGGGCACCATTCCTGCCCTCCCCATCCCATCCCAAATCCTTATCCCGACTCCTTCACAGTGCTATATAGTCGTAATGCCTCGGCGCTTTCTCATGATAGTTCCCTTCCTTTCCTATGAGTGTGGAGCGGGTATAAATAACTGGGCCTCCACTCTTCAAACAGAATTGGTTGCCATAATCCTTGCACTCGAGCGCATATATGAATCCAAAGTTGAGACGCTAATTGTAAGTGACTCCTTGTCATCCTTGACTGCCCTCACCTCCCTAAGGTTATAACTGTGACGTGCTTGTATTTGAAGCTAGACACAGGCTTCAAATATTAAATGATGGAATCAGAGTTTGTCTCCTGTGGATTCTTTCCAGTACTGGCCTCCGGATGCATGATAGAACTGATGAGTTAGTCAAAATACGAACTCTTAAAACGAGAATTGTTTACCATCTTGGACTGCCATTGAGCGGTCTGAGAGAACCAATATACAGTCAACGGCAATGAAATCTAATAGACTTGTGGCAAAGGGAAATTCATACTGATTATTCCATTGTGGCAAAGGGAAATTCATACCAATTATTCCATCTATCATCATTCGATTATGTAGGAAGAATCGCACGTCTATGGATCATTCAGAAAGCTTAGCAGACTTCTAGACGTTCCCGGGAGACATCTCCCGTCACGCAGGGTGCAGTCGCACCTCCACAGATCTCCAGTATCAGCTCTTGATACTGGTAATGGCTCCAAAGGGCCACCACTTACGGGCTATTCATGCCCGTGCCACCTTTTGGGTGGCTTAATCTTTATCAATCAATCAAATCTAGACGTTACGATAGTTAGGATTGACTCGGCTCGACAGTAAATATATACAACAAATACGAATAATCGCCAACAGAACCTAAACACCTAACCTAACCTAACCTAACCTAACCTAACCTAACCTAACCTAACCTAACCTAACCTAACCTAACCTAAACACTTAACCTAACCTAACCTAACCTAACCTAACCTAACCTAACCTAACCTAACCTAACCTAAACACTTAACCTAACCTAACGTAACCTAACCTAACCTAACCTAACCTAACCTAACCTAAACACTTAACCTAACCTAACCTAACCTAACCTAACCTAACCTAACCTAACCTAACCTAACCTAACCTAACCTAATCTAACCTAAACACTTAACCTAACCTAACCTAACCTAACCTAACCTAACCTAACCTAACCTAACCTAACCTAAACACTTAACCTAACCTAACCTAACCTAACCTAACCTAACCTAAACACTTAACCTAACCTAACCTAACCTAACCTAACCTAACCTAACCTAACCTAAACACTTAACCTAACCTAACCTAACCTAACCTAACCTAACCTAACCTAACCTAAACACTTAACCTAACCTAACCTAACCTAACCTAACCTCACCTAACCTAACCTAACCTAACCTAACCTAACCTCACCTAACCTAACCTAACCTAACCTAACCTAACCTAACCTCACCTAACCTAACCTAACCTAACCTAACCTAACCTAACCTACGCCCAAATACGCACTGTATGCTAATATATAACAATATTAATTTATATTTAAGAAAATTCCTATTTTGAATGAACAGCATGTTTGATGAATGCGTCTTTGGGGTCGACCGCTGGATGGAATGGACTTGGTCTGAGGACGGATTGCTGAATGTTTCATCCACGCTTTGCAAATAGTAATAATGGCTAACAGAACTCAGCAACCTAACCTAACCCAACTATTCAACGCATTCCAATATGAAATAATATCACCTTATATTTGAGAAAATGCAAATTTTGAATATGTAGTGCGTTAAAAATGATGAATGCGTCTTTGGGTTTGGTTGCCGACTGAACGACCCTCAACGCATCCTCCGACCAGGCTCGTTAGAGCGGCTGCCGTCCCCCTTATCCCCTCCCCCCATATATATAAATTAATATTATTATACATTAAATTTCTATGTAAAGTTAGACATTGGTTAGGTTAGGTGTTTAGGTTCTGTTGGCGATTATTTGTATTTGTAGTACGTGGGTGAAGCATTTACAGCGTTGTGGTTCGAACAAAAGTCGTCAGTGAAGCACTTGTTCCGGAAGTGTTCGAACGAAATCAGTTGTGAGTCGTGTGTAAACCGTTTTTCATTCATAAACAGGAGGTTTGGCGGGTGCATGGAATCACTTCTGGGTCTTTGTTTGAGGGATGGGCTGCATATACAGCGTTCGATTCGAACACAGGTCGACAGCGAATCACTGTTTGAAAACTATTCGAACGTCATCCGTTGTGAGTCGTGTGTAACCCGTTTGTCATTCACAAACGGGGTGGGGGTGGGGGGGGGTTGGTGCCTAGATTAACGAACATTTAGCTTTTGTTAACGAAGATGGGCTGGATGAGGACGAGTCGAGCAGAGAACGTTACTCCAGCACTGTTTGAGAAATGTACGAATCCCATTAATTGCCAATCGCGTGTAAAGGGTTTTCCATTCACTTACAGGAGTTTGATCGCTAGATTAACGACCATTTAGCCTTTGTTTATGAGGATGGCTGCAATACAGATATCTTTTCCACTCTATAAATGGGCTGGGAAGTGACTTCAGGAGTCAGTTCCTTCATAGGAAACGATTGATGGTTGTCAGTGGCTAAGGCATTGGGACATCCCTTTGAATGTCACCACAAGGTATAAGCGTTACATTTGGACAACATTTTCTCTGTGTGGCTTTATAAAAATAAAATTTGAATATTGTGCTCTCTATGTAAATGTAAGTTAAACTCAAATTTCTCCAACAATACAGAAATTCCTGATTTATTCAAAATTATAAGGGATTCCAAATTAGTCCAAATTATAAGGAATTGCAATTTAATCCAAACCTCAAGGAATTTCAAATAAACTATATCTGCAAAACAGTATTGAAAGAGCCTTCACACAACACCTCATTGAGTTTCCGATGCAATTGCGAGAGCACTTTCTTTTACTGGGACACGCAAATGGATGGGTTTTCAACTCCTGTTGCCAGTATACCAGCGACCAAATATATGCCAGTATATATAATATGTTGCCAGTATACCAGCGACAGCCAGTATACCAGTATACCAAATACCGGCGCCTCCATTCTTGTCAGCAAGGGAATGTGAACCTTCTTAACATCTAAGCTGGAGACGGACTGACGACCTTACAATAGCAGCAAGTTTGGTTCACTTTTCAAGAGTGGTTCTAAAGTTATCAGGTGTTCTTAAAGCTTTGACACAGTTTCCGTCAATCCACTTTGAGAGTGGATTTTAATCACTCAGCCTCTACAGAGAGTTGACAGGGCCTGCTAAGCCTCTATAGAGGGTTGACAGGGCCTGCTAAGCCTCTATAGAGGGTTGACAGGGCCTGCTAAGCCTCTATAGAGGGTTGACAGGGCCTGCTAAGCCTCTATAGAGGGTTGACAGGGCCTGCTAAGCCTCTATAGAGGGTTGACAGGGCCTGCTAAGCCTCTATAGAGGGTTGACAGGGCCTGCTAAGCCTCTATAGAGGGTTGACAGGGCCTGCTAAGCCTCTATAGAGGGTTGACAGGGCCTGCTAAGCCTCTATAGAGGGTTGATAGCTTACTAACCACAAGACCAAGTATATTTTAGCCCTGAAAATAGTATATAGTCTGCCATATTTAGTCCTAACCTAGTCCAGGACTAAATGAAACTCTTAAGAGTATATACACCGAGAAAAGAGGTACATCTCTCAGTATATATATATATATATATATATATATATATATATATATATATATATATATATATATATATATATATATATATATATATATATATATATATATATATATATGATTATGTTTATTTCTGTGAGAATAATTACATAATAAATGCATATGTTTTTAATGATCTAAATTTTAGCATTCGAATGAAAAGAATGTGACGTTGTTTAAAAATAATTTTTTTTCTTTTTTTTTTGTCAGCTGACGGCTTTGCAAATACAGAGTTTCCATCTGTGTCTTCCTGGCTGAGCCTCCAGCCTGTTGGTTCTGGCCTTTGGCTGGTGGGTTCCGCCTCTCTTGTCTTGCTCAAGGAGTTCCAATATACCTTTACCCCATCTTCATCTTTTTCTGGTTGTTTTTTGTCCTTAAACTTGTCGGGGCATCTGGAACAGTGATGTCTGCTTGCACTGGAGCAGTGATGTCTGCTCGAACTAGTGCTTCTAGAGCAGTGATGTCTGCATGCAGGTTCGCACATCTGATTAGCATCTCAGGACATGTGACTTCATATCACAAATTTCCTTCACTGTTCGAAAAAAAAATGACTGGGAAGTCACTGCTCATATCCTGCTATCTTACTCGTGACTTCATTCCTCTCCACTAACGAGTTGACTTCATTCGTAAAGTCGTGGCGATTCCTTTCCACCCGGCCACACATCCACCAGGGCCACACATCCACCAGGGCCACACACCCACCAGGGCCACACACTCACCAGTGCCACACATCCACCAGGGCCACACACCCACCAGGGCCACACACTCACCAGTGCCACACACCCACCAGGGCCGTGTAATATTCTTGGTGAATATTTCCTATAAGAATAGTGTTTAAGTATGTATTCTATATGATAGAAATATAATAGCATGTAAGAATGTGCTTGGTGGCATACTGGTGGCTGGCTCCAACAGTTTAGTAAGCCAGTATATCGGCCGTGTACAAGGGTAAACTAATTGTTGCTCCTCTGAGCTGTCACTTCTCATTCGTCACCATTGTTTTGGCTCGGGATGACCCCGGGCCACATTCACCAGGGCCACATACTCACCAGGGCCACATTCTCACCAGGGCCACATTCACCAGGGCTACATACTCACCAGGGCCACATTCACCAGGGCTACATTCACCAGGGCTACATACTCACCAGGGCCACATTCCCCTGGGCCACATACTCACCAGGGCCACATTCCCCTGGGCCACATACTCACCAGGGCCACACACCCACCAGGACCACACACTCACCAGGGCCACACATCCACCAGGGCCACACACTCACCAGGGCCTCACACCCACCAGGGCCACACACTCACCAGGGCCACACATCCACCAAGGCCACACACCCACCAGGGCCACACATCCACCAGGGCCACACACTCACCAGTGCCACACACCAACCAGGGCCACACACCCACCAGGGCCACACATCCACCAGGGCCACACACTCACCAGTGCCACACACCCACCAGGGCCACACACCCACCAGGGCCACACATCCACCAGGGCCACACACCCACCAGGGCCACACACCCACCAGGGCCACACACCCACCAGGGCCACACACCCACCAGGGCCACACACCCACCAGGGCCACACACCCACCAGGGCCACACACCCACCAGGGCCACACACCCACCAGGGCCACACCCATCCCACACACTTCAAAAATAGTAAATTACAAACTCTCTTTGGAATCCTTTTTCATTTATTTTTAGTACTGAACCTTCTCAGACGTCATTTTTCCTCCAGCGATCGACCCACCCCCTACCCAGGCCACCCACCCTGTTCCCAGGGCCACCCACCCCCTTCCCAGGCCACCCACCCTGTTCCCAGGGCCACCCACCCCCTTCCCAGGCCACCCACCCCCTTCCCAGGGGCCACCCACCCCCTTCCCAGGCCACCCACCCCCTACCCAGGCCACCCACCCTGTTCCCAGGGGCCACCCACCCTCTTCCCAGGCCACCCACCCTTTTCCTAGGCCACCCACCCTCTTCCCAGGCCACCCACCCTCTCTATAAGTCGACCTACACCCCCCTCCCTTCCTCCCCCCCTCACACACACACACACACACACACACACACACACACACACACACACACACACACACACACACACACACACACACAAGGAACCGCATGGAGGCGAGGATACGTGGAGAGCCAACCTATTGGAGGTGGTGACAAGCAACTTTTTAACGCAGCATGTCGGAGAACCCACAAGGATGAGAGGCAATGACGAACCAGCGAGACTCGACCTAGTCTTCACTCTGAACGACTCCGACATAAGAGAAATCGGTTTTGAGGACCCAGTAGGAATGAGCGACCACAGTGTACTGGTGTTTGAGTACTTGATTGAAGAAGGGTTATTGAACTCGAGGAGGGATACCGAAACCAAAAGGTTAGCATACCGAAAGGGAAACTATGAGGGGATAAGAAAATTCCTAACAGATATAGCATGGGAAACAGAGCTCAGGGGAAAGACGGCCCAAGATATGATGGATTACATCACGCAGAAGTGCAAGGACGCAGCAAACAAGTTTGTCCCAGTCCAAAAGGAAAACAGAGAAATGAAGATGAGAAACCCATGGTTTAATCAAAGATGTAGGCTAGCTAAGCAGCAAAGTAAAAGGGCATGGAGAAACTATAGGAATAACAGGACACTGGAGAGCAGAGAAAGATACCAGAATGCCAGGAATGAATATGTCAGGATGAGAAGAGAGGCAGAAAGACAATACGAAAATGACATCGCAAGCAAGGCAAAGACAGCCTAAATTGTTGCATAGCCACATTAGGAGAAAAACAACAGTAAAGGAACAGGTTATGAGATTAAGGATAGGGGCGGAAGGATTCACTACAAATGACAAGGAAGTGTGTGAGGAATTGAATAAGAAATTCCAGGAGGTCTTCACCTTAGAACAAGGAGAAATTCCAGAGGTAAGTGAGGGAATAGCTAACCAGGAACCACTGGAAGAGTTTGAGATTACCAGTGGGGAAGTAAGGAAGTGTTTACTAGAGTTGGACGTGACGAAGGCTATAGGCCCAGATGGAATCTCCCCTTGGGTTCTAAAGGAAGGAGCAAGAGAACTGAGCCTACCACTCTCCATAGTGTATAACAAATCACTGGCAACAGGGGAACTGCCAGATACTTGGAAAGCAGCTAACGTAGTCCCGATATACAAGAAAGGGGATAGACAGGAGGCACTGAACTACAGGCCAGTGTCCCTAACCTGCATACCATGCAAGCTGATGGAGAAGATTGTGCGAAAAAAACTAGTGGAGCATCTGGAGCGAAGGAACTTTGTAACACAGCATCAACATGGGTTCAGGGATGGCAGGTCCTGCCTCACAGGGTTACTTGAATTCTACGACCAGGCAACAAAAATAAGGCAAGAAAGAGAAGGGTGGGCAGACTGCATATTTTTGGATTGTCAGAAAGCCTTTGATACAGTGCCACACAAGAGGCTAGTGCGAAAGTTGGAGATGCAGGCTGGAGTGAGAGGGAAGGTACTCCGGTGGATAGAGGAATACCTAAGCAACAGGAGACAACGAGTCTGTGTGAGGGGTGAGGTCTCAGATTGGCGAGACGTCACAAGTGGAGTCCCGCAGGGGTCAGTCCTTGGACCTATACTGTTTCTGGTATATGTAAATGATCTCCCAGAGGGTATAGATTCGTTCCTCTCAATGTTTGCCGACGATGCAAAAATTATGAGGAGGATTGAAACAGAGGATGATAGTAGGAGGCTACAAGATGACCTGGATAGACTGAGTGAATGGTCCAACAAATGGCTGTTGAAGTTCAACCCGAGTAAATGCAAAGTAATGAAACTAGGCAGTGGAAACAGGAGGCCAGGCACAGGATACAGAATAGGAGATGAAGTACTTAATGAAACAGACAGAGAGAAAGATCTAGGAGTTGATATCACACCAAACCTGTCTCCTGAAGCCCACATAAAGAGAATAACGTCTGCGGCATATGCGAGGCTGGCTAACATCAGAACGGTGTTCAGGAACCTGTGTAAGGAATCATTCAGAATCTTGTACACCACATATGTAAGACCAATCCTGGAGTATGCGGCCCCAGCATGGAGCCCGTACCTTGTCAAGCACAAGACGAAGCTGGAAAAAGTCCAAAGGTATGCTACTAGACTAGTCCCAGAACTAAGAGGCATGAGTTATGAGGAAAGGCTGCGGGAAATGCACCTCACGACACTGGAAGACAGAAGAGTAAGGGGGGACATGATCACAACCTACAAAATCCTCAGGGGAATCGACCGGGTAAACAAGGACGAACTTTTCAACACTGGTGGGACGCGAACAAGGGGACACAGGTGGAAGCTGAGTACCCAAATGAGCCACAGAGACGTTAGAAAGAACTTTTTCAGTGTCAGAGTAGTTAGCAAATGGAATGCATTAGGAAGTGATGTGGTGGAGGCTGACTCCATTCACAGTTTCAAATGTAGATATGATAGAGCCCAATAGGCTCAGGAATCTGTACACCAGTTGATTGACGGTTGAGAGGCGGGACCAAAGAGCCAGAGCTCAACCCCCGCAAGCACAATTAGGTAAGTACAATTAGGTAAGTACACACACACACACACACACACACACACACACACACACACACACACACACACATACACACACACACATACACACACACACACACACACACACATTCTCACCACTTTGACAATTCCATTTCCACTACCCAGGATCTGCCAGACTGTGGTATAGTCTCCTCATTCAACTCATCTTCTCAATGAGTGACGTGAGTGACTCATCTCCGAGCATGTTTCTTTCCATTTCTTTCTCCCGTTTTCTCCTCTAGATTCTCCTTTCTCAACCTATTATTATTTTTTTTTCAATTAAATAGATGGTGATTAGTCATTGTTTTGGAGTAGTTATCCCAAAGCCGTAATAAATGTGCAATCCAATGTTCGTTGAATACAAATATCACATTGGAAACTGAGGGGAGGGAATTCAAGCTACCTCGTTAGGTATAGCAATTCGTTCACGAAGTAGTTACGCAAGCACTTACGAACGTGGGCCAAATTCACGAAGCAGTTACGCAAGCACTTACGAACCTGTATATCTTTCCTCAATCTTTGGCGGCTTTGTTTACAATTAATTTACAGTTAATGAGCTCCGAAGCACCAGGAGGCTGTTTATAACAATAACAACAGTTGATTGGGAAGTTTTCATGCTTGTAAACTGTTTAATTAATGTAACCAAAGCCGTCAAAGATTGAGGAACGATGTACACGTTCGTAAGTGCATGCGTAAGTGCTTCGTGAATCTGGCCCCGTTCGTAAGTGCTTGCGTAACTGCTTCGTGAATCTGGCCCCGTTCGTAAGTGCATGCGTAACTGCTTCGTGAATCTGGCCCCGTTCGTAAGTGCATGCGTAACTGCTTCGTGAATCTGGCCCCCTGGCGTGCCAGCGAGGAAGCTGAGTTGTGGTCTGCAGGTAACGAATTATTAACTAACTGCTTCTTTCCATGAATGAATTAATTAAATAAGAACGTCTCTGTATAACTAATGTATGAGTTTATAACTAATCTACCGGAAGTACATTTATTATTAACTATCTTGAGGTCATCTTGAGATGATTTCGGAGCTTTAGTGTCTCCGCGGCCCGGTCCTCGACCAGGCTTCCACCCTCAGGAAGCAGCCCGTGACAGCTGACTAACTCCCAGGTACCTATTTACTGCTAGGTGAACAGGTGCATCAAGGTGAAAGAAACTCTGCTCATTTGTTTCCGCCTCCGCCGGGGATCGAACCCTGATTTTTAGGACTACGAATCCCGATCGTTGTCCACTCAACCATCAGGTTCTCTTTGACGGGAGCATTTGTTGGAGAACTCCATTACCCACGCCAGGGAGCATGGGGGTTGTTTGTAAACTCGGATTGGAACCAGTTGGGCACCTCCGGACTCCTATTGGACACAGATTGATTGATGAAGATTAAGCCACGTGAGAGGAGGCACGGGCATGAATAGCCCCGTAAGTGGAGGCTGTTTGAAGCCATTGCCAGTAAGTGGACTCAGTCGGGGTGCCAGGTTGTTGTTGTTTAAGATTCGCTACTCAGAACGATAAGTTCCAGTAGCACGGGCTATGGTGAGCCCGTAACTTACCTGGCACAGGAGCGGGGCAAGAAGCACGGGCTATGGTGAGCCTCGTGGACGGAAGATGTCTCCCATGTCGGGGTGCCAGGTTTTATTAACCTTTAGGGCGTCGGGACCTATACGGGTAAGGCGCGCGATGTCTGGTGTCAAGTAAGACGCTGGTTCGATTCCCCTATACAGCTCCAATGATATTTTCACACACACGTATACTGTATCACGTTTTTTTAGATTTCCTTGTGAACTGTAACCAGTGGTATACAGCTGCCACTTAAACTGCAAGCGGGAGCGATCTGAACAAATCCAATTAGAACAAATCTAATAGAATTTCGGTTTCAACTCTTTTTACCCTGTCGTAGCACAGTTGATTAAGGCAGTGTCTGGGATACTCCCGGACGCAGGTTCGAATCCTCGTCACGGCCCTTGTGGATTTGTTCATTTGATGCATCACGTTAGTGTGATCTCTGTGTGTAATGGAAGCGATCTATTATAGTTACCTATACACTTCACATGAAAAAATGACAACGCAATGCAGGGTAAGTAAATTATTTATTAAGTTAATTAATAATTAAGTAATAATTATTATTTAGTAAATTGAAACCTTAGCCTAGTTACCTAGCAGTAAAATAGGTACCTGGGTGTTAGTCAGCTGTCACGAGCTGCTTCCTGGGGGTGGAGGCCTGGTCGAGGACCGGGCCGCGGGGACACTAAAGCCCCGAAATCATCTCAAGATAACCTCAAGAAGATCCCTCTGGTAATTAATCTCTGCCTGTCTGTATGCAAATTCCCCTATATTAAAGACCCTTCCTTATGTTAAATCAAGACGAACAACTGTGCTCATAACATTCATCTTTTACATATTTCAAGAGCCTTCAATATTTCGATTCAGTTTAATAATAAGTGTTTAACAGTCTCGTTTGTTTTCTGATGAACGACATAACTAGGTACTTGTATTTTCAGATGAACGACATAACTAGGTACTTGTATTTTCTGATGAACGACATAACTAGCTACTTGTATTTTCTGATGAACGACATAACTAGGTACTTGTATTTTCTGATGAACGACATAACTAACTACTTGTATTTTCTGATGAACGACACAACTAGGAACTTGTATTTTTCTTGTAGTGCCAAAACTAACCTGTGTTGAACACTTGACTATGTTCTCTCATGTAGTTGTCTCATGTTTAAATTCTGTCATATGCCTCCCTCTTTTTGGCTTGCTATCTGAATTGCTACAGTTATTAGTTCTGTATATTTGTTGTCGTGGTTAAACTATATATATATATATATATATATATATATATATATATATATATATATATATATATATATATATATATATATATATATATATATATATATATGAATATATATTCAGGCTTGTTCGCATATATATATATATATATATATATATATATATATATATATATATATATATATATATATATATATATATATATATATATATATATATATATATATATATATAAAAAAGAAAGTTTGTAGTCGTACTCGAGAATCGAACCAGTAACATTAAGCGAAGATTCTTTAAGTCTTTCTTTCTCTTTCTTCCTCCTTGAGTTAGAGCCCCGGGATCCCGGGTCCACTTAGCGAGAAGCCTCAGTGATCTCCAGGTAATATCTGAGAAGTGTTGATGTGTGAGGAAGCGAGGCCGAGTGAGGAGTGTGTTGAAGCCTCACGATGCTTCAAGCTTCTGGCCTGCTTTGTTTGGGTCCTCAGCGAAGCCTCAGCCATGCTTCACTACCTGGTCATTGACGAATCAAACTTGGTCCACTGAATGTTCGCTTCATCGTTGAGTATCAACAGGGAATTTTGATCTTGGCCCAGGGCCCTGCCATTAGGGGTATATTGTCTCATGTTTCTCATTAATTAATCCCATTTCCCAGTCAATCTCTTCTCCTGTTTAGTAGTAGGTATCCATCAGTCTCAGGAGACTATGGAGTTGCGCTCTGGTTGTCGGTCTGGAGTGGCCTCACCAGGGCGCAAAGCTAGAGTAAGTTGATATGAGGGGAGAAGCTGTTACCCATGCAGCAGGTCCCCCCACCTCTCCACGGCGCCGAAAGTCTCCAATGGAAAGGCAAACGCTAATATTATTGGTTCCAGCGCCGTCGCAGGAACTGTCAGAACGAGGTTGAAAGGAACAACGAACTGACCTAAGGACTCCGGAGTTTACTCTCCTGTATATGTAAAAGCTAACATTATTAAAATGCTATTTTAAAATTAAAATGCTAAAATTGTCATTATCGTTGGCGCGGGATTACGGGAAGTGTTGCAGTAAGTCTCTGAACAGTTCACTGTACAACAAGGGCCAAACTGAGTGGCTTTTAGACTCATTTGTGAAATACCCTGAGAGCGCGCGCGCGCACACACACACACACACACACACACACACATATATATATATATATATATATATAAGGGGGCCTCGTAGCCTGGTGGATAGCGCGCAGGACTCGTAATTCTGTGGCGCGGGTTCGATTCCCACACGAGGCGGAAAGAAATGGGCAAAAGTTTCTTTCACCCTGAATGCCCCTGTTACCTAGCACTAAATAGGTACCTGGGAGTTAGTCAGCAGTCATGGGCTGCTTCCTGGTGTGTGTGTGTGTGTGTGTGTGTGTGTGTGTGTGTGTGTGTGTGTGTGGTGTGAAAAAAAAAGTAGTTAGTAAACAGTTGACTGACAGTCGAGAGGCGGGCCGAAAGAGCAAAGCTCAACCCCCGCAAACACAACTAGGTGAATACACACACACACACACACACACACACACACACACACACACACACACACACGACACATTGTCTGATCATCTTTAGCCAGTTTGATCAACCAAATAAAGATGAAAGCGAGAAGGGGTGGTTGGGTGGCGTGCATCTTCCTAGACTGCCAGAAGAGCTCTGATACAGTTCTTTATTTGATAATGTTATATATAAAATACAAATTTTGGACTGAAACGGAGTTATCTCACGTTAAGACAGAGTCATAGTGAGAGTGGCTGAATCAGAATAGAGAGAGATGATCGGTTTATGGGCTCTCTACTATTCTCAGTGTAAGAATGATAGTCACCCAAGGATAATATCATCCTTCTCTTCCCAAGATGTACATGTACACACTTCCGTGTCTGTCTTCTCTTTATGTACTTCTCTAAGGAGGTCTGATCAGAGACAGGGCCACGGGGACGTTGATCCCCGGAATCATGGACAGGTTTTTATTATGTACATATATATATATATATATATATATATATATATATATATATATATATATATATATATATATATATATATATAATATATCCTTAACTGTTGCCTCTGTTCACCCAGCAGTGAATGGGTACCTGGTTGTTAAACGATTTGGCGGGTCGTATTCCGGGGGACATTAGGATTAAGGACTTGCCCGAAACGCTATGCGTGCTTGTGGCTGTATAAGAATGTAAGAACTCTGGTATATATAAATGAAATAAAAGAAAATAACAATTAATTGTTTCAACTGTACAAACTCTCAAACTGAAAGAACTAAATTTCTTACATCCTAAACCTGTTTTGAGCATTAGAAACACTGTGCTCTGCATGTGTCCTATTTGCCTTATTACGAACATTCATGCATTGATCCTTTGGTTTTAAATTCTTACTAATCATAACTCCCAGATCCCTTTCGCAATCCGACTTCGCAATCTCAACACCATCTAGCTCGTATCTTGTAACCCTACCATCATTACCTAACCTCAGAACTTTACATTTATCAGCATTAAACTGCATCTGCCAATCTTTTGACCATTTTAAAACCCTATTTAGATCAACTTGGAAGTGATAGTGAGTCTTCTTCCGTGTTAATTTCCCTACCAATTTTTGTATCATCGGCAAGTTTGCAGATGTGGCTACTCAAACCTGAATCTAAATCATTTATATATATTAAAAACAACAGAGGTCCCAGGACAGAGCCCTGAAGTACTCCACTAACAACATTATCCCACTCTGACTTAACCCCATTTATACTAACTCTCTGTTTCCTTTGGTATAGCCATGCCCTAACCCAACTTAATATAGCACCCCTAATACCATGAGCCTCTATCTTTTGAATCAGTCTTTCATGTGGCACTATATCAAAAGCTTTGCTAAAGTCAAGGTACACAACATCACAATCCTTACCACTATCAACTGCCTCAATTATGCTGTAATAAAAAGATAGCAAATTTGTTAAACATGAACGGCCATTTGTAAAACCATGTTGCGAATCATTTATTAATTTATGTTTTTCAAGATGAAGTCAAATTGTATTTGCAATTATCGATTCAAGTAAGTTTCCCGCAATAGACGTTAGGCTAATTGGCCGATAGTTTGACGCAAGTAATCAATCTCCTTTCTGAAAAATTGGTACCACATTAGCTACCTTCCATGACTCTGGCACTCTGCCTGACTCTATTGATTTATTAAATATGGTAGACAGTGGGTCGCAAAGCTCCTCTTTGCATTCTTTAAGCACCCTGGCAAACACTTCATCCGGCTCCTAGGATTTGTTTGGTTTGAATTTTACTATTTGTTTAAGAACATCCTCCCTGGTAACTGCTAAACTCGTCAACCTGTCCTCGTCCCCACCCACATAGACTTGTTCGGCTGAAGGCATATTGTTAAGTTCCTCTTTAGTAAATACAGATACAAAATATTTATTAAAAGTACTACTCATCTCCTTGTCATTATCCGTTATCTGACCTGTCTCAGTTTTTAATGGACCTATCCTTTCTCTAATCTTTGTTCGATATAACTGAAAGAAACCTTTAGGATTTGTCTTTACTTGCCCTGCTATGCGAACGTCATAGTGTCTTTTTGCCCTCCTTATTTCTTTTTTTAACATTTCTAACCAGTTGAACGAATTCCAGTTCTAAACTGACTTCCCCATTCTTAATCCTTTTGTACCACGCTCTCTTTCTACCTATAAGGTTCTTCAGATCCTAATTGTTATCCACTTCGGGTCATTAGTATTCGATCTATTCAATTTATATGGTATACAACGTTCCTGTGCTTTGCTTAAAATTATTTATAAATAAGTTATATTTTGAATCCACATCGAAATCCATTTTTACGTCAACTATCGCTGGGTTCATGTCTCGCTTCAAGACCGGCCCACACCCATGCCCAAGACTTTCCAATCTATTTGATCCAAAAAATTTATAAGGCTATTAACATCCGCTTTTCGAAAATCTGGCACTTTAACAGAATTTTCTCCAGCAGATGTATTCCAATCTATGCTAAATCTGATTTCTTTATGATCACTGTTCTCTAACTCACTCCCTATTTCGATGTCATTAACTTGTGTTTCCCTGTTAGTTAACACTAAATCTGAGATATTATTTTCCCGCGTTGGTTCCTTAATGTAAATTCCTTATATGTAAATATATTTTCAGCACCCACGTAAATCCTCTCCGGTACGGTCTTCACCTCTCCTTCCCATCTCCCTCTTCCCTCTTACTCTCCCATCCCTGCTCCCTCTCCCAGCTCTCTCCCAGCTCCCTCTCCCAGCTCCCTCTCCCAGCTCTCTCCCAGCTCCCTCTCCCAGCTCCCTCTCTCAGCTCCCTCTCCCAGCTCCCTCTCCCAGCTTCCTCTCCCAGCTCCCTCTCCCAGCTCTCCCAGCACCCTGATACCACAACGTAATCAGCACCCACATTAAGCCCTCGTCAGCGTCCCACACCCAAGTTAGCAATGTAATTTCACCACAGTTCGCCCATGTTAATAATGCTGATGCTAGTTTCTCCCAGCAGCTTAATGAAGCTGTTTGCCTCTGGTTGTTTGGTGAGTCAGCGTGAACAGCAGCGGCCTAAAGGGGAAGGGGGCTAGCAGGAGAAAGCGCCAAGGCATTACGACTATATAGCACTGGGAAGGGGTCAGGATAAGGATTTGGGATGGGATGGGACGGGGAGGGGGGGTGGAATGGTGCCCAATTACTTAGACGGTTGAGGGGATTGAACACGGACCTGCATGAAGCGAGACCGTCGCTCTACCGTCCAGCACAAGTGGTTGGGCAACAGCAGCGACTTACAGGTTAATGTTAAATATTGATGACTTAAATAAATAAATTAAGGGATTCAATAAATTAAGGGATTCAATAAATTAAGGGAGTGGTGGGATTTATTATGTGGTGGTTTGAAAGGTTAATTTTGGTGTTCTATTCTATATGTTCGTACCTACATGCACCTGTTGCTTGGTAGGCTTAGCTCCTGGGCCCCATCTGATCCATGACAAACATATGACGCAACTACAATTAAAAAACTAGAATTGTCTCACGAATTGTTTTTCAAGTTGTGACTCCAGTTGGTCTCAGTCTCAACTTCCTGTCTCGCCCTCTCGAGCCTTCACAACGTCACTAAAATAATGTACTAAACTTGCCCTAACTTAACCTAACCCTAGAACCCACAATAGAAAACGGGACATCACGTTAATTTTAGGGGGGTTGCTGTGATTGGTAGTACATCAGTTTTTTGTTTGGTTTTAAGGGATTTATGCTTCAAAATACAATGTCTCCCGAAAGGGACTATCAGGAGAAAGCGCCAGGCTATTATGACTATACAACCCGTTCTCGCACTTTCTTACAGTCAATATTGACTTATTAAATACGTGCATATGTGACATAGTAAACATACTAGTTTACCTTGAAAAGCTTCATAGAAAACACCGACCTTACCTAACCTTCTTAGTATGTTAAGATAAGCATCTTATTGCTTCGTAATTACACTTATTACACATAATTACACATTATTACGTAAGTACTTGGTTAGACCGTGTACTTGGCTACGCCGTGTACTTGGTTAGGCCGTGTACTTGGTTAGACCGTGTACTTGGCTACGCCGTGTACTTGGTTAGGCCGTGTACTTGGTTAGGCCGTGTACTTGGGAGTACCAAAGTGCACAGGTTCGAATCCTTATGATGGCTTCTACTGATTTTTCTCATCAGACTTAATTTAGAGTTTATAGGGAAAACATTAAGGAATTGCTTATATCATTTTGACATGATAGGCGCTTTAAGTTTTTCGATATATCGAATATAATTGTAATAATAATAAAAATAATAATTCAGAGTCATGTCGTATAAGTAGGGCGAGATTTTTCTTATTTTTCTTATCTCATAAGTCAAGATATCTCTTGAGTTAAGATAGTCCTGGTCTTGAGTCAAGATAACTCAAGATAACTATGACAAAATGTCAGATGGCAGGCTTTTACTTCATGCCAATCCCGACGCTCTGGTACTGGGCACGTTCGCAGTCCCATCAGCAAATTACCGGTAAAAATTTAGTGCAGCTTGCCGCGAGCGTCGGTACATAGTGTCCCTCCGCAGGCTTGGTGCTTTCTTTTGATAATTATTTACTAGCTGGAAGCACCAGGGGCTACATTCACGAAAGTACTTACGCAAGCACTTACGAACCTGTACATCTTTTCTCAATCTTTGGCGGCTTTGTTTTCAATTATTAAACAGTTAATGAGCCCCGAAGCACCAGGAGGCTGTTTATAACAATAACAACAGTTCATTGGGAAGTTTTCATGCTTGTAAATTATTTAATAAATGTAACCAAAGCCGTCAAAGATTGAGGAAAGATGTACACGTTCGTAAGTGCTTGCGTAACTGCTTCGTGAATCTGGCTTCTGGCCTTCCACCTCGAACAGAGACAGACAGACAGACAGACAGACAGACAGACAGACAGACAGACAGACAGCCGGCTGTGATACAATATGAGTCCCTCCGGTATTGAAAGTAAATAAAAAATACAGAGTAGATTTTATTAGAGCTGCAGTTGTGGCTCTAGACTCAGTGACATCTAATAAAAAAGTGTTAGATTTTATTTGCTAAAATAAATGCCGTAAAAAATAAATTTCCTTTGACAAGCCATCGGCTTCCTGTCCTCGTCGAGGCCACTAGAGTGTTAAGGGGGCACCTCAGGTAAATTCAGGTACATTTATCACGATAATGACGTATTTGAATGATTGCCAAAGTTTATATTTAATATCGGTTGAACTTTACTGAAAGTTAAAGTCGACTTTAAACGTTCTAACTAATTGAGATTATCGAGGTCTCCCTTAGACCAACTACTGAACCTCCCTCTTTTCCCCAGGATGCCACCCACAACAGTTGCGTAACTCCCGGGGACCAATTTTACTACTAGGTGAACAGAAGTAGCAGGTGAGAGGGCGCGTGCCCAACCGTTGCTGTCCTCTCCAAGGATTGAGCCTGGGGTCCCTTGACTGTGAACGGGGACGTTGATCACGATCATTTCATATTTTTAATGATGGATTAAAATCCGGATTTTGATCTGTAATCCAATTAATCAAAATAAAATAAAATCCGTCATGTTTTTTACTAATAATCTAAACATTTTAACATGAGATTTACTTAAGAAATTGAGGTAAATTCTAAAATAGCATTTCTTGACACTTTAATGACTGATAGTCGAGATCTATCACAATCTATCAGTCAATCTATCACTATTTCTTCCATAAACCATCAATGACTCTAGCTTCCTTATTTATGTGTTTGTCCCAAGCAATTTAAAGTAAAATATTATTAAAAAAATAACAATAAATAGAGTTTTCAACCTTTTATTTTTACTATAAACTATTTGATGTTGTGATCAGTGTATTAAGGTCTTATTACTCGAGTGCTTCTCCAAGCAAAATGTTTTACATGAAATTTTAAGAAAAATTCTACAATTCTCATCCATTGTTAAAATGTAAAAAACTCAGGATATTAATTATATATATATATATATATATATATATATATATATATATATATATATATATATATATATATATATATATATATATATATATATATATATATATGTCGTACCTAGTAGCCAGAACGCACTTCTGAGCCTACTATGCAAGGCCCGATTTGCCTAATAAGCCAAGTTTTCATGAATTAATTGTTTTTCGACTACCTAACCTACCTAACCTAACCTAACTTTTTCGGATACCTAACCTACCCTAACCTATAAAGATAGGTTAGGTTAGGTTAGGTAGGGCTGGTTAGGTTCGGTCATATATCTACGTTAATTTTAACTCCAATAAAATAAAGTTGACCTCATACATAATGAAATGGGTAGCTTTATCATTTCGTAAGAAAAAAATTAGAGAAAATATATTAATTCAGGAAAACTTGGCTTATTAGGCAAATCGGACCTTGCATAGTAGGCTCAGAAGTGCGTTCTGGCTACTAGGTACGACATATATATATATATATATATATATATATATATATATATATATATATATATATATATATATATATATATATATATATATATATATATATATATATAACGTTCTTATATTGTACTGTTAGTAATCATATTTCTAAAGGACTTGTAAACATTTTTAGCCAGTCACAACTGATTTTTCAAGCTACGGTTACCATTGAATTACCAATGAATAACCTCAATGAATATTGGAATTTATATAAAGCCTATTAGTCTTTCACATTTTGGTCTCAGATCTGGTGTAGTTTATCATTTTAAGACTTTGATTTGTAATGTTCGAGTCGTGGGAAATACCTCACAATATCTTACAGGATTAAATGAACACATTAAGGTTACCTTACAGGATTTACAGGCACTGTAAGGTACCTTACAGGTACTGTAAAGTATCTTACAGGATTGCCCTTTAATTAATTGAACCAATGATTCACTCTTTCATTTGTCGGACTAGAGTTTAAGATTCTGCGGCCAGATTCACGAAGTAGTTACGCAAGCACTTACGAACTTGTACATCTTTTCTCAATCTTTGGCGGCTTTGTTTACAATTATTAAACAGTTAATGAGCTCCGAAGCACCAGGAGGCTTTTTATAACAATAACAACAGTTGAATGGGAAGTTTTCATGCTTGTAAACTGTTTATTGAATGTAACCAAAACCGTCAAAGATTGAGGAAAGATGGACACGTACGTAAGCACTATCGTAACTGCTTCGTGAATCTGGCCCCAGGAGTCGGTCAATATTCCTTATATGAGGTCAGAAAAGATGAACATCAGAGTTATTGACTCTGATGTTAACACATATTAATTAGCCCGATGTTGTTGTGGTTGTTTAAGATTCGCTACCTGGAACAAAAAGTTCCAAGTAGCACGGGCTATGGTGAGCCCGTAGTGGACTTACCTGGCACGGGAGCGGGGCTGTGACTTGAGCCCGTCCTCGTCGACAAAGACCCAATGCTCGTTATTCCAAGGATTCACAATGTTCGAATTATTCTCGAACGTGTTCGAACCGCAACTCTGTAACTGCTTCAGCCACGTTCTTCGAATACTGGGTTGTTTGGGTCTGCTTTGTTAGTCGTATTGTTTCGGTGTTTTTTATTGATAATGATTTTTATCAATCGTAGAACCTTTTATTGATATTTTTTTTGTTTTGGGAATTTTTTGTTAGTAATATTTGTGTGTTGAAAAGACATGAAGATGTTATTATTCCTCATTAAAATAAATTTTCTAAGAAAAATTATATCTGATACGTTCACATACATAAATACACACACACACACACACACTCTCACTCTCACACTCACACATACACACATACACACACACACACACACACCTCACAAGTGCCCCTCCCCCTCTAACCTCGTCCAAATCCTCTCACAGGTCAACCTAAGCGGATCTGAGGCGCCCTTCACCACGATGAAGGCAAGTCTAGTGCCCAAGCTGTTCGGCCTCCTGGTGGCGCTGTGGGCGGTGCCCGCCCTCGCCCAGAACACGCGGGAGAAGCAGCTGGGTACGGGCGGCGTGGACGTGCAGAAGAAGCAGGAGAAGACCAGCACGGGCGTAGGGGCGTGCAAGCACGGAGATCACCAGCCTCACCTCTCTCTCGCCGACCGCGTCATGAAGGCCGAGGTAACATGCTATTTTTTTACGGGATCGCCATAGCCCGTGCTACATGGATATTTCGTTCTGAGTAGTTAAATTTAAAACAATAACATGCTATGTTGCTATGTGGTGTTCTTTGTAGTCACCTAGTTGTATTCACCTAGTTGTGTTTGCGGGGGTTGAGCTTTGCTCTTTGAGCCCGCCTCTCAACCGTCAATCAACTGTTTACTAACTACTTTTTTTTCCCCACACACACCCTAGGAAGCAGCCCGTGACAGCTGACTAACTCCCAGGGACCTATTTACTGCTAGGTAACAGGGGCATTCAGGGTGAAAGAAACTTTTGCCCATTTGTTTCTGCCTGGTGCGGGAATCGAACCCGCGCCACAGAATTACAAGTCCTGCGCGCTATCCACCAGGCTACCAGGCCCCAATTTGTGCGCTCTCTACTGTGTCACAGTCACCGTGAGAATGAGAGAGTGAGAATGAGTTGATTTGAACATGAGAGAGAGGGTGAGAATGAGTAGACATGAACATGAGAGAGAGGGTGAGAATGAGTAGACATGAACATGAGAGAGAGGGTGAGAATGAGTAGACATGAACATGAGAGAGAGGGTGAGAATGAGTAGACATGAACATGAGAGAGAGGGTGAGAATGAGTAGACATGAACATGAGAGAAAGTGAGAATGAGACTGTGGAAAGTAACGCTGAAGAAAGAGCAAGAATGTGAGGCACAAAAATATACTCTTACCAGTCCAACAAAAAAACATAAAAGTGTTAATTACTTCCTCATAATGAGGTAATTTCGGTTTCAGAGTTTACGGGACCGAAAAGTGAGGTCAAAACTGAATAAGAAATTAACAAAGTGGACTGAAAATGATTTAATTTTGTCCTGATTGTTGTCCTGGACACAATGATGTTTATGTCCAGAATATAGTCCAGCCTCATGTATAGGTAGTACATATAGTAAAGATGAGGACAATTAGAAAGTAGAAATCGGTACTATTGAATTTGGACAAACCGGAAAAGTTATTGAACTGATGTTGCAAATAACCCTAACCTAACCTAACCTTCCGACCTACCTTGAGGTGCTTCCGGGGCTTAGCGTCCCCGCGGCCCGGTCGTCGACCAGGCCTCCTGGTTGCTGGACTGATCAACCAGGCTGTTGGACGCGGCTGCTCGCAGCCTGACGTATGACTCACTCACAGCCTGGTTGATCAGGTATACTTCGAAAGGTTCCTAGGTCTAATACACGATATATGAGGCCTAATATAGTACATATATGGACTATACTAAGCCTAGGAATATTTATGTTTAGTTTTAAACTAAAATAAATGAGTGAATGAATTTGAATATTTTTTCGGACTATAAAGTGAATAATATCAAATTCATTGTCCATTATTTCTATGAATGTTTGATCTTCCATATCTTTTCTTGAGGTTATTTTGAGATGATTTCGGGGCCTAGCGTCCCCGCGGCCCGGTCCTCGACCAGGTCTCCTTTTTGTTACACACACCCCAGGAAGCAGCCCGTAGCAGTTGTCTAACTCCCAGGTGCCTATTTACTGCTAGGTAACAGCGGCATCAGGGTGAAAGAAACATTTTGCCCATTTGTCTCCGCCTCCACCGGGTATCGAACCCGGAACCTCAGGACTACGAATCCGAAGCGCTGTCCACCCAGCTGTCAGGCGCCCACATGGTTACAAGAAAGTTATAGTTAGTTACTTGTGCCAACAGGACCGGGCATTAGCTCTTGGACTCCACTTTTCTATCCTCAGGTTGTATAATACAGTTACTCCTGACCTATTTCTTCATTATATCTACTTTTAAAGTGATCACTGGAATTCGCTTCTACAATCTCACCACTTGGGCTGGACGGTAGAGCTACGGTCTCGCTTCATGCAGGTCGGCGTTCAATCCCCGACCGTCCAAGTGGTTGGGCACCATTCCTTCCCCCCCCCCTCGTTCCATCCCAAATCCTTATCCTGACCCCTTCCCAGTGCTATATAGTCGTAATGGCTTGGCGTTTTCCCCTGATAATTATATTCCCTTCATTCCATTCTGTCCTTACTCTTATTCTAAAAAAAAAAATGTCATCTCTTGTGACTTCTGAATATGAAGCCTCCATTAAGTGACTTTGTTCTATTGGTATTCAGTGTGAACATTTCCACTCTGGCAATCTCCTTAAGTATTTTATACATCTCTATCATGTCTTCCCTCTCACTCCGCTTTTCTAGCAGCGTCAGATTTAGTTCCTTGAGTTTCTCTACATATTTTATCCCTCACAATTCTGGGATGAGCCTTGTTGCAGTCCTCTGAATCTTTTCAAGTTTCTTTATGTGTTTAAGTGGGAGTTCCATGACGGTGCGGCGTACTCTGATGCTTCTAACATAGGCGGTGGACAGCGATCTAAATGCCTCCTTATTTATTTTCCTGAAGGATGTTCTGATTTTCGCTGCCGTCATTATCCTACTCAAATTAGCCTCTGAGGTTAGGTTTGGTGTTACGTCCACTCCAAGGGTCTTTTTTCCTCTAGTCGTTATAGGAAGGTAGTTTCCCGTCATCGTGTATTGGCCTCTTTGATCTCATGGTGCCTATTCTCATTTCCATCACCTTACACTTGCAGGTGTTGGTTTCAAGCAGCCATTTACAAGATCAACTCTTCGGCTTGTTTAAGTCGTCCTGGAGAATCTTACAATCTTCATTTGTCATAACTCGTTTTCATTAGGTTTGCCTTGCCAGGCAAAATTTACCCATAAGTCTCAACTCCTGTAGATATGTCATTTATATAAATAAGAAATAATATGGGTCCCAACACCGAGCCTTGAGGTACTCCGCTTGTTACCCTACGACATTCAGACTTCTCGCCCCTCACTGTTACTCTCTGATTCCTCACTGTTAGGTAGTTCTTCATACATGTCTGTGCCCTTCTGCTTACTCCCGCCTGCCCCCCCCTCCCCCCCTCTCTCTCTCTCTCTCTCTCTCTCTCTCTCTCTCTCTCTCTCTCTCTCTCTCTCTCTCTCTCTCTCTCTCTCTCTCTCTCTCTCTCTCTCTCTCTCTCTCTCTCTCTCTCTCTCTCTTTCTCTCTCTCTCTCTCTCTCTCTCTCTCTCTCTCTCTCTCTCTCTCTCGAGTGTGTAGTAATCTCTCGTGAGGTACTGTAGTTACTTTGTACGGGCGTGAACCCACTCTTTGACTTCGGGCGTGAACCCTTTTTTTTGGACTTTGGGCCCTTTTTTTGACTCTTTAACCGTGTCAAAGGTCAGTTGCCACTCCTGAAATACGCAATCTGCCTAACCTTCTCTGTCCTGCCTTATTTAAGATACTTTATCAACAAACTCCAGTAGGGTCGCCAAGCACTATTTTCCTTCCCTACAGCCATGTTGATGTTGACATGTCTAATTGTTTTGACTAGTTGTTGACATGTCTAATTGTTTTGACTAATTGTTGACATGTCTAAATCTATCCAGATGTGTAACTAGCTAATCCTTATTATTCTTTCGAGTATTTTATTGGGGATGCTTGTCAGTGACACTGGTTTGCTGTTCAGTGCCTCGATGTGCAACCTGTCCTCTTAAAAATAACGTCGCTTTTGACCGTTTACCCGTATGGCCGAAAGTGGACGTAATTTGAAAATGAAAAAAAAATAAAATAAATTTGAGATTTTTTTTCAACAGCAGTAAGTTAAGGGTCCTCTGACAGGTTAGGTGGACAGGAAATTCTCATAAAGTTTCAAAGTATAATTGGAAAGTTTCCTTTTCTGACCTATGCGAGTGGGCCGGACGACTCAAACAGAAAACGGAACATAACGTCACTTTTGTGAGTCGATTTCATTTCAAATTACGTCCAAATTTGGCCATAGCGCGCATACGAGCCAAAAGTGACGATATTTTTAAGAGGACGGGTTGCTTATCGCTCTCGTTTCTTGTAATTTGATACTATATTTGCCTTCTTCCGGCAGCCTGGCAACTCCCCCGTTATAAGTTACTCATTAAAAATCAATGCTATAGGTACGCTAAGGGCTCTGCCCTCCAAACACACACCGAAACTACGACGTTGGTACAACGTTCGAACAAGTTTTAACACCTCCTAACCAGTTATAACAACCAATATATCAAGTTGTAACAACGTTCTAATACGTCATAAACACGTTAAGCCAAGATGTAACGACTTTATTACAAGTTGTAACAAGAGGAAAATAGAGACAGTTTCGGTTTGTGTTTCCAGGGTGCCACTTCTCTTATGTGGTCAATAGCTTTAGTTTTGTCTAGTGACACTAGTTGTTTCTTAACTTCCTCTGCTGTTACTTCAATCTCTAATAGTCTCTCATCTAGAGTAACCTCCTATTGTAACACTGGGAGCGGGTCAGGTTCAGGTGTGAACACTCTATGGAAGTTAATGCTAAGTTCCTCGCAAATTTCATTATTATTTCCTGTATATTCACTTCCCCCTTTATCGTAACTTAGTCACTTGGTTGCTCACTGTCATTTACTTCTCGTGTGATTATGCAAAACCTCATAAAAATAATGTCACTTTTCGCTCGTATACGCCGCTATAGCCAAAAGTGGACGTAATTTGAAATGAAATCGACTCACAAAAGGACGTACTGTTCCGTTTTCTCTTTGAGTCGTCCGGCCTACTCGGTAAGGTTAGGAGAGGAAACTTTCAATTAACGTTTTTCATAACGTTTTGAAACTTTGTGAGAATTTCCTGCCCTCCTAACCTACCAGAGGACCCTTAATTTAATGTTGCTGAAAAAAAAATCCCAAATTTATTTTAATTTTTTTCATTTTCAAATTATGTCCACTTTCGGTCATACTGACAAACGGCCAAAAACGACGTTACTTTTAATAGGACAGGTTGGATTATGTTGGCATTTTGATTGTGTCGTATTGTGTCTGCTTTAGAGGGAATATCATTTTCATAGTTTCTTTCCACCATTCATTGTATATTTATGCATTGATTTCTAGTCCTGTTGCATCTATTCCAGTTTTTCTCTGTTCTTTGACCACTGTGCCTCATCTACTCTCTCCTGCTTTTCGTTTTTCCTTCTTTGGCAATGTCTGTTGGACCTCAGGTTATTGTTTTCTCTGCTACTTTTGTTTTATCTTATTGTTTGTATAAATCTTTCTTCTTTGCATCTCCAACTGATCCATCATTTCTTGGACTGCCTTCCCTCTCAGTTAATCCTCCCATTAAATGCCATCCAGATACTTTCTTACTTTCATTTAATCCCCTTTTCTGTAGATACTTTTCTTTTGTGGGATTGGGTGGGTATAAATAGGAGCTGGCTCGTGTGGGCCAATAGGCTTCCTGCAGTTACCTTTATTCTTATGTACTTATGTTCTCCCCTTTCTCTTCTGTCTTCCAAGAACGTGAGGTTTAACTCTCTTAGTCTTTCCTCGAAGCTCATACCTCTCAGTTCCGGGACTAGTCTGGTGGCATACCTCTGAGTCTTTTCAAACTTTGTCTAGTGTTTAGCTAGGTAGGGAATCCAGAGTTGGAGCTGCTTACTCCAGGATTGGTCTGACATAAGTGGTATACAGGGTCCTGAACGATTCCTTACACGAGTTTCTAAAGGCAGTTCTTATATTGGCCAATCTAGCATATGCCGCTGATGATATCCTTTTGATGTGGGTCTCTGGGGACAGGTTCGGTGAGATAACCCCCAAAATCTTTCTCTTTATTTGACTCTTGCAGGATTTCACCTCCCAGATGATACCTTGTGTTCAGACTTCTGCTCCCTTCGTCTAATTTAATTACTTTACACTTTCCTGATTTGAACTTTAGCAGCCATTTTCTAGACTATTCCTCCAGTTTGTCCAAGTCGTCCTGTAGTCTCTGTCTATCATAATCTGTCTTAATTCTTCTCATAATTTTTGCATCATCAGCAAACATTGAGAGGAATGAGTCTATACCCTCCGGAAGATCGTTTACATATATTAGAAACAGGATGGGTCCAAGTACTGAGCCCTGTGGGACTCTGCCGGTGACATCTCGCCACTCTGATGTCTCCCCCCTCACCGTTACTCGCTGTTTCCTGTTCCTTAAGTATTCCCTTATCCACTGGAGTACCTTATCTTTTACTCCTGCCTGTTGCTCCAACTTTTGTAACATCCTTTTATGGGGTACTGAGTCAAAGGCTTTCTGACAGCCCAAGAAAATGCAGTCTGCCCACCCTTCTCTTTCCTGTCTAATGTGTGTGTGTGTGTGTGTGTGTGTGTGTGTGTGTGTGTGTGTGTGTGTGTGTGTGTGTGTGTGTGTGTGTGTACTCACCTAATTGTACTCCCTAATTGTGCTTGCGGGGGTTGAGCTTTGGCTCTTTGGTCCTGCCTCTCAACCGTCAATCAACTAGTGTACAGATTCCTGAGCCTATTGGGCTCTATCATATCTACATTTGAAACTGTGTATGGAGTCAGCCTCCACCACATCACTTCCTAATGCATTCCATTTACTAACTACTCTGACACTGAAAAAGTTCTTTCTAACGCCTCTGTGGCTCATTTAGGTACTCAGCTTCCACCTGTGTCCCCTTGTTCGCGTCCCACCAGTGTTGAATAGTTCATCCTTGTTTACCCGGTCGATTCCCCTGAGGATTTTGTAGGTTGTGATCATGTCCCCCCTTACTCTTCTGTCTTCCAGTGTCGTAAGGTGCATTTCCCGCAGCCTTTCCTCATAACTCATGCCTCTTAGTTCTGGGACTAGTCTAGTAGCATACCTTTGGACTTTTTCCAGCTTCGTCTTGTGCTTGACAAGGTACGGGCTCCATGCTGGGGCCGCATACTCCAGGATTGGTCTTACATATGTGGTGTACAAGATTCTGAATGATTCCTTACACAGGTTCCTGAACGCCGTTCTGATGTTAGCCAGCCTCGCATATGCCGCAGACGTTATTCTCTTTATGTGGGCTTCAGGAGACAGGTTTGGTGTGATATCAACTCCTAGATCTTTCTCTCTGTCTGTTTCATTAAGTACTTCATCTCCTATTCTGTATCCTGTGCCTGGCCTCCTGTTTCCACTGCCTAGTTTCATTACTTTGCATTTACTCGGGTTGAACTTCAACAGCCATTTGTTGGACCATTCACTCAGTCTATCCAGGTCATCTTGTAGCCTCCTACTATCGTCCTCTGTTTCAATCCTCCTCATAATTTTTGCATCGTCGGCAAACATTGAGAGGAACGAATCTATACCCTCTGGGAGATCATTTACATATACCAGAAACAGTATAGGTCCAAGGACTGACCCCTGCGGGACTCCACTTGTGACGTCTCGCCAATCTGAGACCTCACCCCTCACACAGACTCGTTGTCTCCTGTTGCTTAAGTACTCCTCTATCCACCGGAGTACCTTCCCTCTCACTCCAGCCTGCATCTCCAACTTTCGCACTAGCCTCTTGTGTGGCACTGTATCAAAGGCTTTCTGACAATCCAAAAATATGCAGTCTGCCCACCCTTCTCTTTCTTGCCTTATTTTTGTTGCCTGGTCGTAGAATTGAAGTAACCCTGTGAGGCAGGACCTGCCATCCCTGAACCCATGTTGATGCTGTGTTACAAAGTTCCTTCGCTCCAGATGCTCCACTAGTTTTTTTCGCACAATCTTCTCCATCAGCTTGCATGGTATGCAGGTTAGGGACACTGGCCTGTAGTTCAGTGCCTCCTGTCTATCCCCTTTCTTGTATATCAGGACTACGTTAGCTGCTTTCCAAATATCTGGCAGTTCCCCTGTTGCCAGTGATTTGTTATACACTATGGAGAGTGGTAGGCACAGTTCTCTTGCTCCTTCCTTTAGAACCCAAGGGGAGATTCCATCTGGGCCTATAGCCTTCGTCACGTCCAACTCTAGTAAACACTTCCTTACTTCCCCACTGGTAATCTCAAACTCTTCCAGTGGTTCCTGGTTAGCTATTCCCTCACTTACCTCTGGAATTTCTCCTTGCTCTAAGGTGAAGACCTCCTGGAATTTCTTATTCAATTCCTCACACACTTCCTTGTCATTTGTAGTGAATCCTTCCGCCCCTATCCTTAATCTCATAACCTGTTCCTTTACTGTTGTTTTTCTCCTAATGTGGCTATGCAACAATTTAGACTGAGTCTTTGCCTTGCTTGCGATGTCATTTTCGTATTGTCTTTCTGCCTCTCTTCTCATCCTGACATATTCATTCCTGGCATTCTGGTATCTTTCTCTGCTCTCCAGTGTCCTGTTATTCCTATAGTTTCTCCATGCCCTTTTACTTTGCTGCTTAGCTAGCCTACATCTCTGATTAAACCATGGGTTTCTCATCTTCATTTCTCTGTTTTCCTTTTGGACTGGGACAAACTTGTTTGCTGCGTCCTTGCACTTCTGCGTGATGTAATCCATCATATCTTGGGCCGTCTTTTCCCTGAGCTCTGTTTCCCATGCTATATCTGTTAGGAATTTTCTTATCCCCTCATAGTTTCCCTTTCGGTATGCTAACCTTTTGGTTTCTGTATCCCTTCTCGAGTTCAATAACCCTTCTTCAATCAAGTACTCAAACACCAAGAATGATACACACACACACTGTGTGTGTGTGTGTGTGTTCATGCCATACTCATTCATCTTGCTTCTTCCATTCTATTCCAAGTCTTCTATCTCCCTAGTCTGCGTCCCTTTATCTCTCTCTCTCTCTCTCTCTCTCTCTCTCTCTCTCTCTCTCTCTCTCTCTCTCTCTCTCTCTCTCTCTCTCTCTCTCTCTCTCTCTCTCTCTCTTCTAAATCCTCCTATCTGCAGCACAAACACACCACCCTCTTTAATCCCTCTCTCTTTGTCCATTCCCTTGTCCAACCCTTCTCTTTCACTACCCTTTATCATTCGCCGGGTAATTTCCCTTTCTAATTTCCTTTGCCTCGCTTCTGTTGCTGCACTTCTTATTCTTTCTATATATTTTGGTTTCATTTCATTCTCTCCCTCGCCCCTAATCCTTCCTTTTTCCCTTGCTAATTTTATACGGTTCACATTTCCTTCTTTCTCTTCTTGTCCAAGTGTTATTCACAGCTAATACTTTTATTAATAATAATATTATTATAATGACTATTTTTTGTTATTATTATTATTATTATTATTATTATTAATAATATAATAATATTATTAATAATAATATAATATAATAATATATGCTTATTATTAAGAAGCATCCTTTTAAGGTAATATTTTATCTCGGCTTATATTAAAAATGCCTCTTAATAAAATCTTTTGAAAACACCTGGAAATAAGGGGCCTCGTAGCCTGGTGGATAGCGCGCAGGACTCGTAATTCTGTGGCGCGGGTTCGATTCCCGCACGAGGCAGAAACAAATGGGCAAAGTTTCTTTCACCCTGAATGCCCCTGTTACCTAGCAGTAAATAGGTACCTGGGAGTTAGTCAGCTGTCACGGGCTGCTTCCTGGGGGTGGAGGCCTGGTCGAGGACCGGGCCGCGGGGACACTAAAAGCCCCGAAATCATCTCAAGATAACCTCAAGATAACCTGTCTGAGAACTAACGAAAACGCCTCAGAATTCCATTAGAAGATACCTGAAGATGCGCTGGAAAACACGCAAGAGAACAGCATCAGAAGGCGTCTTAGAGAATGATGCAAAACACAAATCTCATCTTGGAAACCTGGTTCTGAAGTTCCTCTTAAGAACGTCCTTTCGAGAACGATTTTATGAGAACGTCTTTTAAGAATATTTCATAAGAACACATCCTCGGAGTCACTTTAAAAGATTAACACCTACTTATTTCCCATTTCAGCTTCTTGCTGCAAGAATGCATGCACGTATAGAAACTGCAGACACAAATAGATCCGTAAAGTTGTTAATCAGTACAAGAGTTCCAATTGAGTAGAAACATCTTGCAAAAGAGATTTAGATAATCCATCCGAAGCTCCAACAGCAGTATTGACAAGGCACTGGAGGAAGGAGAAGTGTTTGACTTAAATCGGACAGACAGGAAAATAACTGTAGGAATGCATACCTCAACATCAGTATTCGATTAAAACTGCTCAGCAGTCGAGTGTAATCTTTCTATATGTTTGTCTTGCTGATCACTCCATCGACTATATCCTCAAAAGGCATAGTCCACTGCAGTGACTTGAACAACGCAGGCGATGAGTCACAATAACGTGGCTAAAGTATGTTGACCAGACCACACACTAGAAGGTGAAGGGACGACGACGTTTCGGTCCGTCCTGGACCATTCTCATGTCGATTGTTGAATTGATTGATTGATTGTTGACTGACTTGAACAAAATTTACTTGCGTCTGCCTTAATCAGTTATTGCACCGGAACATCTTTATGTAAAGAATGAATACATGAGATGCAATTCTGGGTTAAAGACATTTGTGGAAAGGCTGAAGTTGTATGGAGTGAGGTGAAGGATCGAAGGTATATGGGGGCATTTAAACACAAGGTAAGGAGTTAGGTAAAAAAGGTAAGAATAAAGGGAAAGGGCCAATCCAACATTGATCAGAAAGCAGTGTAAACTGCTGCCCCAGCAGAACCTCTTTCTGATGATCAAGAAAGAGGTTCTGCTGGAACAGCAGTTTATACTAACAACCATGAAGCTTACTGGAGCATGAATAGTGGGTGCTCAACATTGCAGACAGAATTATATGCCCTGAAGGAGGCCATAAACTATACAATTGAGAATAATTTACAGGATGTCATCAGTCATACCGACTCTAAATCTTCGCTCCAGGCATTGTTATCCAGCCTGCACTGAGATAATATACAACTCATCACAGAAATCCAACATATAGGAAAAGAAGCCCATAATCTAGGGCTGTCAATCACCCTAAATTGGATACCAAGACACATTGGCATAGATGGTATTGAAAAGGCAGACTCACTAGCAAAAACTGCCACTGTTCTACCTGTTGTACAGGTTCAAATACCTCCAAGTTTTTCACAGATTAAGGAGCAAATCGAGAAGAAAATACTCCCAACTATCAAAAGTCGCCACAGAGCCAAAGTAGCGGAAGGAAGATCCACTGTGATATGGTACGAACAAGCCGCTGGGTACTACTTTTTCAAGCCTGACAAAAAGATATCCAGAGACATTGCAGTAGCCATACACAGACTCAGACTTGGTTACAAGTGCTGCTGGGAGGTAATAAACCCAAAAGTTAAAGTGTGTCATATCTGTGGAATAGATGCAGAGGCGCCACTATTGCACTACTTACTAGAATGTGAAACAACTGAAGCCTTGCACATCAAATTCAACATTCATCTAACGGGAGCATTAGATTTGCATTAGATGCAAATTCCGCAGCGACTATTATGATTAGAAAAAAAATCAGTAGAAGAATGGGACACACTATTGAACACAGTACATCTATATCCACCACCAAGATAATGTTATTAAAACAAGACTAAAACCAGTGTGCTAAAACAGAAGCGGAAAAGAAACGGGAGAAAAGGAGGAAACCCCACCTCCATTTAAAACATTGACCCAAATATCACAGTTACAAGGTTATCGCGAATAACCGAACTCAATTACGGGCTCGCCATAGCCCGTGCTACATGGACATTTCGTTCCGAGTAGCTAAATCTATAACAACAATAACATCCAACATTGCGTAAGGCTCTGGTACACTCGGGGTGTGGTGGGGAAACTTCGCTGGAGATGATGTTTTTCTCCCTGATGTTGTGAGAGATTTTCCCTATAAATCAGGATACCTAAAAAACATTTTATCAATTTCAGGCTCTATAATAAATTTTATAAAAGGGATTTGATCATTAAATTTTGCTAAAAATTCATCTGAATTTACATTTGAAGGCCAAATATACTAAATTTCATCAACATACCTAAACCAAGATATCACTTTAAAAGTTTAAAAGTATCACCTTAAAAGTATTACTTAATGTACTTTCCAGAGGTAATTCACATATAATAAAAATATTTACAATTTTGAAAGCAAATGGATATAGTGGATTTCTCATTGTCATACCAAGAGTCTGTAGATAATATTTATGATTAAAAGTAAATTAATTCATTTTACTCAAAGATTTACAAGATTAACAATAATCAGAAGATTGAATGATTAATCAGAGATCATCGAGTAAGGTAACCGAGAATGTGATCAATATGAACGCCTATTAATAATGAGCATACATCCAAAAACTGATTAATTTAACATCAGGATTAATGGAAACAGTGTTAAATCGTCACACACAGAGATCACACTAACGTGATGCATCAAATGAACAAATCCACAAGGGCCGTGACGAGGATTCGAACCTGCGTCCGGGAGCATCCCAGACACTGCCTTAATCGACTGAGCTACGACTCTCTTCCCCTGTCGTAGCTCAGTCGATTAAGGCAGTGTCTGGGATGCTCCCGGACGCAGGTTCGAATCCTCGTCACGGCCCTTGTGGATTTGTTCATTGTTAAATCGGTTAACTAAATCCATGGAGTTAGTTAAATAACATATCTTTACGGCATGGTCAAGGCTCGTAAAGCTAACGATCCCATATGAGACTTGTCACTACTTCTATGGTTATCTTGAGGTTATCTTGAGATGATTTCGGGGCTTTTAGTGTCCCCGCGGCCCGGTCCTCGACCAGACCTCCACCCCCAGGAAGCAGCCCGTGACAGCTGACTAACACCCAGGTACCTATTTTACTGCTAGGTAACAGGGGCGTAGGGTGAAAGAAACTCTGCCCATTGTTTCTCGCCGGCGCCTGGGATCGAACCCAGGACCACAGGATCACAAGTCCCGCGTGCTGTCCGCTCGGCCGACCGGCTCCCCTATGGTAATTCTCTCCGTTATGGTAATTTTATCCATTACCTACAAACCCTCTAACTACCTCACCAAAATTTTGTCGCTGCTGGTAGGTACTGTTCCATGTTCGAAAACACACATACACAAATACAATACCCCTCTCTGTAATACAATATCCATTCAATATTTCAACAAATACAATATCGATACAATGCCTCAGCAAATACAATATCCATCCATTACTTCAACAAACACAATATCCCCTACGATACCTCAGCAAATACAATATCCCCTACACCACACCTACATTGCAACACAATAACCTCCAATTTAAATCACGAAACATAAGGTTGTTACCGGCAAAAATGGCTACAATAAACTATTTAACAACAGCCGGAAAGTAATTCAAGAGCGATATTTGCGACCCTAACTATCACAGAGAAACATAACAATACACGTACTGTAAATCTTGCCTTATTTACACAAGTTCAAACAATCCCCCTTTTACCGAAATTGTCACTGGAAATCAACATTGCCCCCAAAAAAGATGCGGTTCTAGCTTGCAAATTTCATTGTAAACTCAAACTTGTGACTTAAAAAAAAAAATAAAAAGACAATGCTGTTTTGATTATAAACACACACACACACACACACACACACACACACACACACACACACACACACACACACACACACACACACACACACACACACACACCAATCCTGGTATTATTTAGGGTTGACGTTGATACAGAATTACAAGTTCAAAATGTAATTCGAGTTGTTTATTAGTTGTAAATGCATAAGCTATTGTTTTGGAACACACACACACACACACACACACACACACACACACACACACATACACACACACACAAGACAAATAACGTCATATAGAATAGGAAACTCGGTTCTATAATATAAACTGATGTACGGAAGCCCTCGGTCTCTCTCCTCCCTGTCTAGATTTCACCTGTTGATTTTACCATTAGCTAATTTAGCTCCTGATTCATTACGTGATGGGCAGGAGCCGTGTGTGTGTGTGTGTAGGAGGGGCGTGGAGCCTCGCCCAGCTCACTGTTCACTAGACACCACCACACGAGCCTCACCTAATGGGAGGCTCCTGAAGGCTCCTGCAGGCTCCTGCAGGCTCCTGAAGGCTCCTGAAGGCTCCTGAAGGCTCCTGCAGGCTCCTGAAGGCTCCGGCAGGCTCCTGAAGGCTCTTGCAGGCTCCTGCAGGCTCCTGAAGGCTTTTGAAGGCTCCTGAAGGCTAGTGCAGGCTCCTGAAGGCTCCTGAAGGCTCCTGCAGGCTCCTGCAGGCTCCTGAAGGCTCCTGAAGGCTTTTGAAGGCTCCTGAAGGCTTCTGCAGGCTCCTGAAGGCTTTTGAAGGCTCCTGCAGGCTCCTGAAGGCTCCTGAAGGCTTTTGAAGGCTCCTGCAGGCTCCTGCAGGCTCCTGAAGGCTCCTGAAGACTTTTGAAGGCTCCTGCAGGCTCCTGAAGGCTCCTGAAGGCTTTTGAAGGCTCCTGCAGGCTCCTGCAGGCTCCTGAAGGCTCCTGAAGGCTTTTGAAGGCTCCTGAAGGCTCCTGCAGGCTCCTGAAGGCTCCTGCAGGCTCCTGAAGGCTCCTGAAGGCTTTTGAAGGCTCCTGCAGGCTCCTGAAGGCTTTTGAAGGCTCCTGCAGGCTCCTGAAGGCTCCTGAAGGCTCCTGCAGGCTCCTGAAGGCTCCTGAAGGCTTTTGAAGGCTCCTGCAGGCTCCTGCAGGCTCCTGCAGGCTCCTGCAGGCTCCTGAAGGCTCCTGAAGGCTCCTGCAGGCTCCTGAAGGCTCCTGAAGGCTCCTGCAGGCTCCTGAAGGCTTTTGAAGGCTCCTGCAGGCTCCTGAAGGCTCCTGAAGGCTCCTGCAGGCTCCTGAAGGCTCCTGAAGGCTTTTGAAGGCTCCTGCAGGCTCCTGAAGGCTCCTGCAGGCTCCTGAAGGCTCCTGAAGGCTTTTGAAGGCTCCTGCAGGCTCCTGAAGGCTCCTTAAGGCTTTTGAAGGCTCCTGAAGGCTCCTGCAGGCTCCTGAAGGCTCCTGAAGGCTCCTGAAGGCTTTTGAAGGCTCCTGCAGGCTTTTGAAGGCTCCTGAAGGCTCCTGCAGGCTCCGGAAGGCTCCTGAAGGCTCCTGCAGGCTCCTGAAGGCTCCTGAAGGCTTTTGAAGGCTCCTGAATGCTCCTGAAGGCTCCTGCAGGCTCCTGAAGGCTCCTGAAGGCTCCTGCAGGCTCCTGAAGGCTCCTGAAGGCTCCTGAAGGCTCCTGCAGGCTCCTGCAGGCTCCTGAAGGCTCCTACAGGCTCCTGAAGGCTCCTGCAGGCTCCTGCAGGCTCCTGAAGGCTCCTGCAGGCTCCTGCAGGCTCTTGAAGGCTCCTGCAGGCTCCTGCTGGCTCCTGAAGGCTCCTGAAGGCTCCTGCAGGCTCCTGCAGGCTCCTGCAGGCTCCTGCAGGCTCCTGCAGGCTCCTGAAGGCTCCTGCAGGCTCCTGAAGGCTCCTGCAGGCTCCTGCCGGCTCCTGAAGGCTCCTGAAGACTCCTGATGGCTCCTGAAGGCTCCTGAAGGCTCCTAAAGGCTCCTGCAGGCTCCTGCAGGCTCCTGAAGGCTCCTGCCTGTGCTTTTACAACGTACTGATACCTGGAGCATTCTCTTCATGGCTCTCTTTCCGCATGCTGTTCGTGTATATCATTAGAGAAAGACTTAATTTAATTCGGCGTTTAGTTCAGTTCAGCTGTTAAGCACGTCCTGACTTTCCTGTGAGCTGCCGTGACAAATTTCTGGTATTAAATTGGTACGGGATCTGGGGCCTGATTCACGAAGCAGTTACGCAAGTACTTACGAACGTGTACATCTTTCCTCAATCTTTGACGGCTTTGGTTACATTTATTACACAGTTTACAAGCATGAAAACTTCCCAATCAACTGTTGTTATTGTTATAAACAGCCTCCTGGTGCTTCGGAGCTCAGTAAATGTTTAATAATTGTAAACAAAGCCGCCAAAGATTGAGAAAAGATGTACAGGTTCGTAAGTGCTTACGTAACTGCTTTGTGAATCTGGCCCCTGATCCACTCAATATTAGCTCAGCTAAGCAAGTTACATCACTGATGAGCTATAGTTACAGTCGAGTTTGTTAGCATATACATCATCAGCCTAATTTGCAGTGTTAGTTAGCTTCACCTATGAAGATGAAGAGTCACAATAACGTGGCTGAAAAATGTTGACCAAACCACACACTAGAAGTGAAGAGACGACGACGTTTCGGTCCGTCCTGGACCATTCTCAAGTCGATTGTAACACACTAGAAGGTGAAGGGACGACGACGTTTCGGTCCGTCCTGGACCTATTATCAAGTCGCTTGTGATGAGACGAGGGAGGCGCGGGCATTAAGTTAGGCAAGAAAGAGGTGAGGAGACGGAAATCTTAGAGGATGAGCAGAGCAAGACAAAAGGTACGAAGATAAGGTGTAATATATAGAGTGTAATAATATCATTAAGAATAGGAATGTAAGAGAAGCAAGAAAAAAAAGAAAATAAAGATAAAAAATGAAGGGATAGGCTTATAGCTTATTTATTTATTTATTTATATATATACGAGAAGGTACATTGGGATTGTGAGGATTCATAATATGGTAATTACAATCTTGTAAAGCTACTAGTACGCGCAGCGTTTCGGGCATGTTGCCCTGACCTACCCTTATATACCCTTATATAAGGGTAGGTCAGGTAGCCATCACCTAGTTAGCTTAACAACGCCCTAAACACAGGTACAATTCATGATCTCTTTCCCCCGTCCGACCCCAGTCACCCTACCAGTAGGGGAGGCTGGCTGGCTGAGTGAACAGCGCTCTAGACTCGTGGACCTACGGACCAGGGTTCGATCCCGGCAGCCGGCGGAGAAACAAATGGGCCGAGGTTCCTTCACCCTGATGCACCTGTTACCTAGCAGTAAATAGGTACCTGGGAGTTAGACAGCTGCTATGGGCTGCTTCCTGTGTGTGTGTGTGTGTGTGTGAGAGAGAAAAAAACATTTAGTGTAAATGGACAGGTAATGTTCAAATGCAGTTTTTAATTTATATATATTTTTTATTTATTTATATATTTTTTCTACCACAGACGTGTCCATACATTTATATTGCTAACCAGCATATATATATATATATATATTATTTTATTCTGTCCTCCATGGACAGGGTTAGACATCTGTTAAATATATTGTTCAGTGATTAATTGAACAATCAACCACAAAAGGTGATCTTCTTGAAGTTATCTTGAGATGATTTCGAGGCTCAGCGTCTCTGCGGCCCGGTCTTCGTCCAGGCCTCCATTTCGTTACACACCCCCAGGAAGCATCCCGTAGCAGCTGTCGTGAAAGAAACATTTTGCCAATTTGTCTCCGCCTCCACCGGGGATCGAACCCGGAACCTCAGGACTACGAATCCGAAGCGCTGTCCACTCAGCTGTCAGGCGTTCTATGGTAGATGACAGTGATGAGTTAATCTCACTTAATCTAATCTCACCTACATAAACACACAGATTTACGCCTGTCCTACATAAACAGTGTTTGAGGTGTCTTTGTCATAGTCTTTGTCATAGTGTCTTTGTCATAGTGTCACTTTGTCATAGTGTCTTTGTCATAGTGTCTTTGTCATAGTGTCTTTGTCATAGTGTCTTTGTCATAGTGTCTTTGTCATAGTGTCTTTGTCATAGTGTCACTTTGTCATAGTGTCTTTGTCATAGTGTCACTTTGTCATAGTGTCTTTGTCATAGTGTCACTTTGTCATAGTGTCTTTGTCATAGTGTCACTTTGTCATAGTGTCTTTGTCATAGTGTCTTTGTCATAGTGTCTTTGTCATAGTGTCACTTTGTCATAGTGTCTTTGTCATAGTGTCTTAGTCATAGTGTCTTTGTCATAGTGTCTTTGTCATAGTGTCTTTGTCATAGTGTCTTTGTCATAGTGTCTTTGTCATAGTGTCTTTGTCATAGTGTCACTTTGTCATAGTGTCTTTGTCATAGTGTCTTTGTCATAGTGTCACTTTGTCATAGTGTCACTTTGTCATAGTGTCACTTTGTCATAGTGTCTTTGTCATAGTGTCTTTGTCATAGTGTCTTTGTCATAGTGTCACTTTGTCATAGTGTCACTTTGTCATAGTGTCACTTTGTCATAGTGTCTTTGTCATAGTGTCTTTGTCATAGTGTCTTTGTCATAGTGTCACTTTGTCATAGTGTCTTTGTCATAGTGTCTTTGTACATAGTGTCACTTTGTCATAGAGTCTTTGTCATAGTGTCACTTTGTCATAGTGTCTTTGTCATAGTGTCATAGTGTACACGTACATTGTACGTGTGTTTACAGAGGTGAAATGCCAATCTGGTTGAGAAAGAAGACGTGAATCTTAACTTTTGGTGAGTCGTGAATTAAAATTTCCAGTCAATTTAGACGTAAATCTCCATCTTCCTGCTGGACTTGTGACCGACTTGACCTTCGTTAGTTTTAAGTGTGTTCGGAAGAGCAATATCAGAGGGACAATATTACTCTTGCTGGGAGATATTGTCTTGCTGTGTGTGGGTCAAGACGCTGCGATGAGTTAGTGTGGGTCTAGGACGCTGTGATGAGTTAGTATGAGTCTGGACGCTGTGATGAGTTAGTGTGGGTCTAGGATGCTGTGATGAGTTAGTGTGAGTCTGGATGCTGTGATGAGTTAGTGTGAGTCTGGACGCTGTGATGAGTTAGTATGTGTCTGGACGCTGTGATGAGTTAGTGTGGGTCTGGACGCTGTGATGAGTTAGTGTGGGTCTAGGACGCTGTGATGAGTTAGTGTGGGTCTGGACGCTGTGATGAGTTAGTATGAGTCTGGACGCTGTGATGAGTTAGTGTGGGTCTGGGGTGCTGTGATGAATTAGTATGAGTCTGGACGCTGTGATGAGTTAGTATGAGTCTGGACGCTGTGATAAGTCAGTATGAGTCTGGACGCTGTGATGAGTTAGTGTGAGTCAGGGACGCTGTGATGAGTTAGTGTGAGTCTAGACGTTGTGATGAGTCAGCATGAGTCTGGACGCTGCGATGAATTAGTATGAGTCTGGACGCTGTGATGAGTTAGTAGGAGTCTGGACGCTGTGATAAGTCAGTATGAGTCTGGACGCTGTGATAAGTCAGTATGAGTCTGGACGCTGTGATGAGTCAGTATGAGTCTGGACGCTGTGATAAGTCAGTATGAGTCTGGACGCTGTGATGAGTTAGTAGGAGTCTGGACGCTGTGATAAGTCAGTATGAGTCTGGACGCTGTGATGAGTCAGTATGAGTCTGGACGCTGTGATGAGTCAGTATGAGTCTAGACGCTGTGATGAGTCAGCATGAGTCTGGACGCTGTGATGAGTTGGGTCAGAAAGGTTTCCGCGTCAAGGCTAATGATATGACCTGTTTTTCCATTAAAAAGTTTCAACTTTGCTACCCATTAGTTATCATACTCGGCAGGAAGGTTGAAAGAGGGTGAAGGGGGAGGAAGGGAAGACGTATAAGGAAGAGGAGGAGGAATATAAGGAATGAGAAGAAGCAGGTAGAAGTAGGAGAAGAAAATCATTAAGAAAGGGAAGGAGGGAAATAAATAATGGGAGAGAGAAGAGGTGCTCAGAATAAGGGAAGGACTTTAATAAAAAAAAGGGGCATATGCACTTAAGTAACAAGATATCAGGGGGGAAAAGGTGGCGTGATAAAGAAGGGGACATGGAAATAAAGTATAAGGAAGTAGCCTATTTGGAAGGAAGATATCAGGGATATCAGGAAATAGGGTATCAGGAAGGTGGAGTATCAGGAAATAGGGGTATTAGGAAATAGAGGATCGCAAAAGAGGGGCATCTGAAAAGAAGGTATTAAGGAGGAGGGTTATCTTGAGGTTATCTTGAGATGATTTCGGGGCTTTAGTGTCCCCGCGGCCCGGTCCTCGACCAGGCCTCCACCCACCCCCAGGAAGCAGCCCGTGGCAGCTGAATAACACCCAGGTACCTATTTTACTGCTAGGTAACAGGGGCATAGGGTGAAAGAAACTCTGCCCATTGTTTCTCGCCGGCGCCCGGGATTGATCCCGGGACCACAGGATCACAAGTCCAGCGTGCTGTCCGCTCGGCCGATCGGCTCCCTAATATTCAGGAATTAAGCCATACGAAAAGAAGATATAAAAGAGGAGAATAGAAAAAAAATGGGGTACGAGACCATGGAATGAGAAGAAACAGAAGAGGAAGAGCAGTAAGGAATAAGAACAGGAAGGAATCAGAAAGAAAATGAATAAACCAGAGAAGAGTAAACACGATTCAAAACAACGAAGGGGGAATGAAATGGTGAAGGATAGAGAGATAAAGAAGAGGAGAGGGGAAGCAAAAGTAGATAAGGGAAGAGAGAGAGAGAGACAGAGACAGAGAGAGAGAGAGAGAAAGAGAGAGAGAGACAGAGACAGAGAGAGAGAGACAGAGAGAGAGAGAGACAGAGAGAGAGAGAGACAGAGAGAGAGAGAGAAAGAGAGAGACAGAGACAGAGAGAGAGAGAGAGAGAGAGAGAGAGAGAGAGAGAGAGAGAGAGAGAGAGAGAGAGAGAGAGAGAGAGAGAGAGAGAGAGAGAGAGAGAGAGAGAGAGAGAGAGAGAGAGAGAGAGAGAGAGAGAGAGAGAGAGAGAGAGAGAGAGAGAGAGAGAGAGAGAGACAGAGAGAGAAAGAGAGAGAAAGAGACAGAGAGAGAGAGAGAGAAAGAGAGAGAGAGAGACAGAGACAGAGAGAGAGAAAGAGAGAGAGAGAGACAGAGACAGAGACAGAGAGAGAGAGAGAGAGAGAGAGAGACAGAGACAGAGACAGAGAGAGAGAGAGAGAGAGAGAGAGAGAGAGAGAGAGAGAGAGAGAGAGAGAGAGAGAGAGAGAGAGAAAGAGACAGAGAGAGAGAGAGAGAAAGAGAGAGAAAGAGAGAGAGAGAGACAGAGACAGAGAGAGAGAAAGAGAGAGAGAGAGACAGAGACAGAGACAGAGAGAGAGAGAGAGAGAGAGAGAGAGAGAGAGAGAGAGAGAGAGAGAGAGAGAGAGAGAGAGAGAGAAAGAACGGAATAGAGAAGGGTGGAAAAAGGGGAGCAACAAAATAGGATAAAGAGAAGATAAGACGGAAGCTGAGATTGAGATGGGTGTACTGTGCACTGTGCACGTGACTCATCGTACAGGCCACTGTGCACGTGACTCATCGTACAGGCCACTGTGCACGTGACTCATCGTACAGGCCACTGTGCACGTGACTCATCGTACAGGCCACTGTGCACGTGACTCATCGTACAGGCCACTGTGCACGTGACTCATCGTACATCCCACTGTGCACGTGACTCATCGTACTGGCCACTGTGCACGTGACTCATCGTACATCCCACTGTGCACGTGACTCATCGTACTGGCCACTGTGCACGTGACTCATCGTACATCCCACTGTGCACGTGACTCATCGTACTGGCCACTGTGCACGTGACTCATCGTACAGGCCACTGTGCACGTGACTCATCGTACTGGCCACTGTGCACGTGACTCATCGTACATCCCACTGTGCACGTGACTCATCGTACTGGCCACTGTGCACGTGACTCATCGTACAGGCCACTGTGCACGTGACTCATCGTACAGGCCACTGTGCACGTGATTCATCGTACAGGCCACTTGCACGTGATTCATCGTACAAGCCACTGTGCACGTAATTCATCGTACAAGCCACTGTGCACGTGATTCATCGTACAAGCCACTGTGCACGTGATTCATCGTGCAAGTCACTGTGCACGTGATTCATCGTACAGGCCACTGTGCACGTGATTCATCGTACAAGCCACTGTGCACGTGATTCATCGTACAATCCACTGTGCACGTGACTCATCGTACAAGCCACTGTGCACGTGACTCATCGTACAGGCCACTGTGCACGTGACTCATCGTACTGGCCACTGTAGCCTTCTCGCTGACAATATCGTTAGAAGAGTAGAAGATAACGTAAAAAAAATTAGATATCTAGATATCTAATCTATCTAGATATTAGATATAGATATCTAGATATCTATATCTAAAAACTAAAATGTCTGTCTAGGTTGGACACCAGACGTCTAGAGCGGCCTTCACTCAACTTTGCAGGATGACACAGGGATGGGTGGGGACTGTTATAGGCGGGTTGTGATTGTACCTATTGACGCCCTTTTAAAATGATTCGTTCCTATATATATTATTTGTTTTTGTTTTCAGGGATTTTCAATAATTTTTCAGCTTTTCCATAGAGGGAGAGTGGGAAGGGGGGGGGGAGAAATAGAGGAAGGGAGAGAGAGAGAGAGAGAGAGAGAGAAAGAGAGAGAGAAAGTGTGAGAGAGAGAAAGAGAGAGAAAGTGTGAGTGAGAGAGAGAGACAGACAGACAGCCAAGAACCCCATCTAGTTATAGAAAATAACACCAACAAAAAACAGGGTTCATAATCCCAAGAGTCCCTGGCGAAGCTTCGAACCTGTCTCATGAAGCATTAGTGGGCCGCGCGGGAAGCCTCAAAGCCGCAGTCCCTTTCATCCTCAGCCCTCCATCAAGGAGGACCTCACAGCGCCTCACTGGTATCCCAGGTCACACTGGACGAGGTTCCCTATTAAAGGAAAATCTCTAAATCCCAGAACTCCCTGCCAGTCTCAGTAGATCGGATTCGGAGTCTCGAGTCATTGGAGATCCCGACATGTTGGGCTTTGAGGAACTTCAAACCTTGCGAGGGGTCTTTGAGAGCTGAATTATGTTCCGATGCTTCGGAATATGAAAACGGGAATTCAAAGCTGTTCGATGAATACTGCTGGGGGTACAGAAGCGCTGGGGGGGGGGGGGGGTGTTATGAAGCTTTTCACAGCGTTAATCACAACATTACAGCCTCGTCCTCATCAACAATGGTCAAAGGCTCGTTAATTCAGCCGCCAAACCCCATTGTTATGAATAAAAGCCAGTGTACTCACGACTCACAATTGATGACGTTCGAACATTTTACGAGCAGTGCTTCGCTGACGACCTCTGTTCGAACAGCATTTCGATCAATGCTTCACTCACATACTTCATATACAAATAATCGCCAACAGAACCTAAACACCTAACATAACCTATACCTATATATGCACAATATGCTAATATATTATAATAATAATTTATATTTGAGAAAATTCCTGTTTTGAATGAACAGAATGTTAGAATTGATGAATGAGTCTTTGGGGTCGACCGCTGGATGGAATGGACTTTCTCTGAGGACGAGTTAAGCGCTCCGGACTTAGACTCGCGTGAGACTTGCAGTGAAGACTGAGTGCAGCCCGTCCTCCAAACAAAGACCCAAAAGTGATTCCATGCACCCGCCAAACCCCCTGTTTATGAATGAAAAGCGGTTTACACACGACTCACAACTGCTGACGTTCGAACATATCCGGAACAAGTGTTTCACTGACGAATTTTGTTCGAATCACAACGCTATAAATGCTTCACCCACGTACTACAAATACAAATAATCGCCAACAGAACCTAAACACCTAACCTAACCTAACCTATGCCTGTATATACACAATATGCTAATATATTATAATATTAATTTATACTTGAGAAAATTCCCGTTTTGAATGAACAGCATATTAAAATTTATGAATGCGTCTGTGGGGTCGACCGCTGGATGTAATGGACTTGAGTCGAGGACGGGTTGCATATACAAATACTCGCCAATAGAACCTAAACACCTAACATAACCTAAACAAACCTAACCTAACCAATGCCTAAATATGTACAATATAACAATATAAAATAATATTAATTTTTATTTGAGAAAATTCCTGTTTTGATTGAACAGAATGTTAGAACTGATGAATGCGTCTTTGGGGTCGACCGCTGGATGGAATGAACTTGGTCTGAGGACGAGTTAAACGCTCCGGACTTAGACTCGCGTGAGACTTGCAGTGAAGACTGAGTGACATGTACAGAGAAATACATGAAAAATCTGAAGCCCGAACATTGCAACGCTTCATACTCGGAGATATTCGAACACCACAACAACTCCCATACTCGGAGATATTCGAACACCACAACAACTCCCATACTCGGAGATATTCGAACACCACGACAACTCCCATACTCGGAGATATTCGAACACCACAACAACTCTCACACTCTTAGACCTTCTAACACTGCCAAAACTCATACTCAAACATTTTCGAACGATGCATTTGCTCACACTCTGGGGGATTTGAATTCACATCAGGGAAGAGAATTATAAAGGCTGAACCTCTTTTTCTCTGAGCTTGTACTGAGATTGACGCCGCTCAGGAAGGCTCTCCGCGCCTGTATTACCTCGACACGAACCAATCCTCGTTGACAGAAACTAGAAAAACCCACATTTAATCCTCAAGAACCAGGAATCCTCGTTGTTGGTAGATTAAAACTCAGCTTCCCAGTGTTATACAGTATTTTGCTGGTAAGAGATGCATTGAGGCTGTAATTTAGAACTCAGTTTGGTAACGCCTATTGAGGCCAACAATAGGTATTGGTTTGATTTTGTTGTATTAAATCTTTCCAAAGGACAATAGAAGTCTAGAAAAATAATCTTTGCTTTTATTCTTTCATTCGTCAAAGTTTCGAAATAAATGTTTCAGAATCAATATAGACAATTAGGAAATCTTGCAATTACATGTCATTAACAAACTGTAGGATGAAAAGATGGTCGATACGCTCGGATATTCGACCCTACGTTGGTTGGGGGGTTGTTTCGATTCGAGGTTGTTCGATTATTCGACTCCATACTGCTCGGAGATTCGACTTCACGCTGCACGGATGCACGGACACTGGACTGAATGGTGCTCGGATATTGGAGTCAATGCTGCTCGGAGATTCGACTCCATTCTGCTCGGAGATTCGACTTCACGTTGCACGGACACTGGACTGAATGGTGCTCGGATATTAGAGTCAATGCTGCTCGGAGATTCGATTCCATTCAGCTCGGAGATTCGACTTCACGTTGCACAGTTGTTCGACTCGATGCTGCTCGGGGATTCGAAGCCATGCTGCTCGGAGAGTCGACACCACGCTACTCGTTGATTAGCAGTCCGTCCGTCCACCTTCCTTGAGACGGTTGGAAGACGTCTATCCTTGTGAAGGAAAATGGAGACTTGGATCATTTAATCTCCGTTAAGCTTGTGTAAGATTAACGAACACAATCGGAATTGACTAAGCTTCGTACAAGCTGTGGCTCATGATGTTGGATGTAGTGGCTGAAGTATAGCATGGCACTCCTTGTCGCACTTGTACCCCACAGCCTGAAGGCACTCGAGATGAGCACAGGCACTCTCCAAGCACTTGGAGGTGAACACACAGGCACTCCTCCCAGCACCGCTATTCATTGCACACGCAAGCAAATTACTTTTAGTAATGCACAAGCTTTGTCCTCCTTCCTCGCCCCCTGAATAAACAAAGTACATCATGGGTATGAGGAGAAGAACTAGTGAAAGAGTAAATATCCAAGTCCACGAGACTACTGCTCCCTCTCTCTTTCTTTCTCTCTTTCTATTTCTTTCTCTCTTTCTCTCTTTCTATTTCTTTCTCTCTTTCTCTCTTTCTCTCTCTCTCTTTCTCTCTTTCTCTCTCTCTCTCTCTCTCTCTCTCTCTCTCTCGCGCGTTATATTTGGATGACTATATTGATTTAAGAGTCACGTGGAAGCGGTGTCCTTGCGAGGGTACAGCGCTACAGTGAGGTTACAGTGACGGAGTAGTGAGTAATTCACTGGAGGCAAAATATAAATCAGTGCTAGCTTTAAATACCCATTTAAAATAGCCGAGGCCAAGTTTGTATCGCCTTTAAAACTTATTTTCAGAAAACGAGCCTAATAGGCAAACGCCTAGCTAACGAGGTGGTAATGGTTTACCTACCTCGTTACCCCAATTGACCTGTGACAGTCCAATCAATCTTCTCGACTAATATAATAGATCGTGTTTCTTTTTATGGTAGGAACGTTACGAATGTGACCTAATGAAAGGCTGGCATATATTTACGTTTTCTATGCATCGGACTCTATGGGTTAGCTGGGTTGCTCGAGTCCGCCCGGTGCTGGCTAGTAGGCTTCATTTCTTACGGAGTGGCAAATCCATGTTTAATGCCACTGGTGGTGGAGTGAGCTTGGGTGAGTGACCAGCAGGGGGGGGGGGGGCTGGTGGAGTGGGTTTGGGTGAGTGACCAGCAGGGGGGGGGGCTGGTGGAGTGGGCTTGGGTGAGTTACCTGCAGGGGGGGGGCTGGTGGAGTGGGCTTGGGTGAGTTACCTGCAGGGGGGGGCCGGTGGAGTGGGCTTGGGTGAGTTACCTGCAGGGGGGGGGGGCCGGTGGAGTGGGCTTGGGTGAGTTACCTGCAGGGGGGGGGGGCTGGTGGAGTGGGCTTGGGTGAGTTACCTGCAGGGGGGGGCTGGTGGAGTGGGCTTGGGTGAGTGACCAGCAGGGGGGGGCTGGTGGTGTGCTTGGGTGAGTGACCAGCAGGGGGGGGGCTGGTGGAGTGGGCTTGGGTGAGTGACCAGCAGGGGGGGGGGGCTGGTGGAGTGTGCTTGGGTGAGTGACCAGCAGGGGGGGGGCTGGTGGAGTGGGCTTGGGTGAGTGACCAGCAGGGGGGGGCTGGTGGAGTGAGCTTGGGTGAGTGACCAGCAGGGGTCACTCTGATGACTGATTTTGTTATTAATTACAATTAAATTACTTGAACATAATTATATTTACTTAAATCAGTACTTTATTAAATTATTTATTTACATATATGTGTAACGAATATTTTGTGTATTATAATCGATGCCCACGACCTCTTAATTACTGACGGTAATTATCAATTACATTCTGTATCTGGCACTTTTTCCCCTATTCCTGTTAGTTCCCCAGAATCCACAACACGCTTTTCCCCACCATCATCTTGAAGTTATCTTGACATGATTTCGGGGCTTTTTAGTGTCCCCGTGGCCCGGTCCTCGACCAGGCCTCCACCCCCAGGAAGCAGCCCGTGACAGCTAGACTAACACCCAGGTACCTATTTTACTGCTAGGTAACAGGGGCATAGGGTGAAAGAAACTCTGCCCATTGTTTCTCGCCGGCGCCCGAAATCGAACCCGGGACCACAGGATCACGGGTCAAGTGTGCTGTCCGCTCGGCCGACCGGCTCCCTCACAATTTGTAATTCGTAGCTACCAGTTATAATTTTGGGAGGATGTTCATCTGTTCGGTCCTTCCATAGTGCGAATGTTTACATAAATCCCTTAAGAATAACCCTTCTAGATCTTAAGAAAACACATAAAGATAAACATCTCGATTAGAAGCATTGTAAATGTATAAGGACACCCAGATAATATTAGTGGAGGAAGCTTGATGTATTAGTAGGGACCGAATCCCCTCCTCCCCACACTGCTCCTCGCCTGCTCACCGGCTCACCTCTCGTCCCCAGGTCGTGTTTTATGGGTTCGTGACCCGCGTATACAAGAAGAAAAAGAAGGCCACCTACCCGGCCGAGTTCTTCATCGTCAACGTCTTCAAGGGCTCGGAGCTGGTGGCCAAGTTGCTGAAGGTGGAGGGCGGCTACGGCGGCGTCTACAACCTCAGAGACAAGTAAGTGCTCTACACACTTGACTTGCATGCAAGATGATTGGTGTAGATAATTGGTTACCACTGCGTTGGTGTAGTGGTAAGACACTCGCCTGGCGTTCCGCGAGCGCTTTGTCATGGGTTCGTATCCTGGCCGGGGAGGATTTACTGGGCGCAAATCCTTAACTGTAGCCTCTGTTTAACTCAACAGTAAAATGTGTACTTGGTTGTAACAACGATTCTTCGCGGCGGGGATCGTATTCCAGGGACTTGCCCGAAACGCTACGCGTACTAGTGGCTGTACAAGAATGTAACAACTCTTGTATATATCTCAAAAAAATAAGGCAAATGTGCAAGTGCATAGGCGGGGGGTGCAGAGTTGCCCTTCTTCGAAATGTCATGTTTTCTCTTCTTTGAGGCTAAGGGTCCTCTCCAATCCAATATAAGAGGTGGCAAAACCTGTTCCCACCCCCTCGTCTCTCTCTAATATATTTTAATAAATGTGTGTAATAAAATCATTGCATTGTAACTATAGCGGATGTGCCGTTCTGGCTCTTGCATTTTCAACGTGTTATTCGTAGATCAAACCACGTTTGCCACGAATTAGATTTTTTGGAAATATTTGAACTTTTCGTTATCAATTGTATACAATTTTACTTGAATTTAACATGAGAATGAATAATAGGATGTCTGAAGAACGTTCCCGTCACGTCTTCAGACCATATGGCTGTTGAATGGACCTACAGTAAGAGTTGTATAAATATTTCAGGATTTTTGTTTCTAGCTACGTTAACTTAATGTGTTGTGAAACTGCTATGAACACATTTTGAGTTGCTAGATGATCTTGACGTGTTACTGACACCAGCACTGGCAGTCGGGGTCAGGTACGAGTGCTGGTGGATCAAACTTGTCCTTCTGAACAGCGGCGTGTGAAACCAAGCTGTTCAGAAGTTCTCCGCTTGGTTCAGCGGAGCGTCCTAGTCGCCTCCTTGAGTCGAAAGTAAACATGAGAAGCCGAGCTTGGGTTCAGTGCTTCGTTTATTTCCCTCAGAGGTGAACTTCAGTATTGTGTAGAAACGATTTCTTTCTCAACCTGCTGCCTTTTGTCTCAGTTGATAATATTATTATTATTATTATTAAATAATATTATTATTATTATTATTATTATTATTATTATTATTATTATTAATTATTATTTCGGGGGTGAAGTGCTGTTCTAGTTAGGTAACTTTTATTTACGAGATTCGAAGTTTTTCTCGTTGAAAAAAGTTTTCTTGTGAGATGCAGTGTTGTTTAGTCGAGTTGTTTCGTTTTCTTGAGAAATACATCGTAGTTCCAGCGAGTGTCTTGTTTGTTTCCAGAGGCTTGGGAATATTTTTGTTTTTTTTTAGTTTTCTTGTGAATGTCTTTGTCGTGAGCGCCGAGCGCGCGGACCTCCCTCACTTGTGCGTCCTTTTGATCTTTTCAAATTAATTTTTTTTTGAGACGTGGGGGGGGGAGGTCTCTTTTTTTTACCTGTTTGTGAAATATCGTTGTTGGTTTTTATGCTTGTTTGTTCACCACAACGACGACCTCGGGGCCTAGACGTTTACAGGTCCAAGAACAGGTTGAGAAAAATATTATATATTTCTTTATTTTTTTATTTTGAGATGAAATACGCATTCCGGAGAGCTTAACCGTGTTGGCGCAATATTATTTCCTCCTCTGCGTGCAGCCCTCGTCGAGGTATTTATAAACGCTACGGGGTAAGATATATAAATGGTTTGGATTTTTCTTGAGAAATGACACATTTCGGTGAGCAGGTATGTTAATTTCCGCGAGTTGCTACGATATTCCAGTGTTGGTTTTCAATTGCTTTCTCTCTCTCTCTCTGTATGTATATATGTATATATATATATATATATATATATATATATATATATATATATATATATATATATATATATATATATATATATATATATATATATATATATATAATGTATGTAATTGTACATGTATATTATATACTGATAGATATTTAAGATCTATTCTCTACAGCTGCGTTATCTTCCTTTTTGTTTAGATAAAAAGTTACATGGTTAGGTTCTAATGCTTTTAGTGGTGAAAATTGTTTTATTAACATTTATATATATAAAAAAGATTGATAACATAAACTGGATTATTTCAACAGCTTGAAAATATTTTACTAAATTTATTCGCTGTTAAAATAGATATTAATGGATAACCTGACGGTTATCTTGAGATGATTTCGGGGCTTTAGTGTCCTCGCGGCCCGGTCCTCGACCAGGCCTCCACCTTGAGGAAGCAGCCCGTGACAGCTGACTAACACCCAGGTACCTATTTTACTGCTAGATAACAGGGGCATAGGGTGAAAGAAACTCTGCCCATTGTTTCTCGCCGGCGCCCGGGATCGAACCCGGGACCAAAGGATCACAAGTCCAGTGTGCTGTCCGCTCGGCCGACCGGCTCCCAACGGTCTCGTGGATTACGTTTAATAACACTTTATTATAAGTTCATTAACAGGCGATAGTGGTAAGTGTTTCCACCACTTTTTAAATTTGTCACGTTTATCACAACAACGCAAATCCCTGTTTATTTTGTACGTCACTTGTGACTGATTATTTTAAATGGTAGAACGGTCGTGTTCAGTTATGTTCACTGAATGGAGTTCTCTTATTAGCTATTAAATTGAGTTTTTAAACTGTTGAAATGTAAGTATTTTTTTGCGCACCAGTCTGCTGCCCAAAATGGTCTCCCATTTTGTTACGGATTTCATGTATGAAAAGCGTTACAATTTACACTTATTTATGCAAAAGAGGAACATCTATCTGATTATCAAATATCTCGTCTCTTGTTCTTGAGTGACGGAGTTTGACACTAAACTCGGGACATTTATTTTGTGACCTTTGTAGAAAGACTAGACCAGAGACACACACTTTTTGTGTTGGAGATCTTGGAGTATAGGATTGGTTAAAGTATGTTAAATTAAGATGGATAAGAACCTGCAACTCACAAATCTCTAATTGTGAGATTTGTGAGTTGTAGGTCTATTTGGGATCTAATTGCCCAGTCTATTAATTTGGGTCTATTGCCCAGTTGTTGCCTGAGAAAGTTGTCTGACAAATTTCACGCATGTGACGAGAAAAGCTTAAAAGCTCGATTATAAGAAAAGGTTTTCTCCCCAGAGGCGGGTAATTAGACAGACAACTTAAGACAAGACAGTGGAGTAACCCCAAATTAATGGCGAGTACTCATAATGTACTCACGAGTACAAGAATGTAAAAACTCTTGTATATATAAATAAATAAAATAAATAAAAAACTTAGAGATCTGATTTGTGAGTTGTAGGTTGTTAAACATCTTGATAACCTTTAGGTTATTGATGTCATACCTACACAGATGTACTAGTTTCCTGGTGGCCAGATTCACGAAAGCGGTTACGCAAGCACTTACGAACTTGTACATCTTTCCTCAATCTTTGACGGCTTTGGTTACATTTATTAAACAGTTTACAAGCATGAAAACTTCCCATTCAACTGTTATTGTTATAAACAGCTTCCTGGTGCTTCGGAGCTCATTAACTGTTTAATAATTGGAAGCAAAGCCGCCAAAGATTGAGAAAAGATGTACAGGTTCGTAAGTGCTTGCGTAACTGTTTCGTGAATCTGGCTGGAACGTTCTTCATATAGAGATTTTCATAACTTCACCTTATTTTTCTTCATATTTTAATTGATGGATTTAAATTTGAGAACTTTATTCATAAATGTTTGTTCTGTACGTTTATAGTTGGGTTAATTTACCCAGTTTTGTTGTGTTAAAGACAGTAAGTATTACAGCTGTCATTATTTCTTTCTGGTGTAAGAATAACTTGACAGTGTCGTTTTTAAAGATAAAATTGTTTTTTTGGTTATCTTCGTAAAGCCATTTATGGCCCTTAAGATTTATATCTTATCTACCGAAATGTTGCTGTCCAAATTGCTGCCGTCAGCCAAGACGTGTTAGACGTAAATTTGTCCTCTGTTTATAAATGTTGATGCAATACGCAAGTGAGACAGACAAGCGCGTTCGAATATGGGAAGAAAGCGAAACAGTGCTCGACAAAGATTCAACATAATGCGAGGTATAACAAAAGAAAAGCAGCCAGCTGTCTTCATCAAGAAAGGCCAAATGCTCATTAATCCAGCCCCCCCCCCCCACCGTGTTCATGAATGGAAAGATGGCATACACGGAGTTGAGGACATTCGAACATTGCCTCGCTGACTACCTCTGTTCGAATGCTTCACCCACGTACTACAAGCAATAATAATAATTGCATAATAATTGCTGAATGGACTCTGACATTATTCTGTAGGCACAAATAATTGCCGACAGAACCTAAACAATTGACGTAACCTACGCCTAAATATGCTGATATTTGAAGATATTAATTTGATGTTTTAACCCCCCTCCCCGCTCAGCTCGTTGTTGCCGTGAGGGGGGCTTGGTGGCCGGCTGCCGGAGTGTGATGCTCCTTGGGACAGTCCTCTGTCCTTTTCTAGCCTTGTGCTCCTGCTGCCGTCCTCTCCAATTCTGCTGAGCACCTTTTCCTTTTCCTTTTGTTTCGTTTTTCTCCCCCCTCTTCTCCTATCTGCTTGCCGTTTCCTGCCAACCTTTTGCTTGTTCTGGTTATTCCCTTGGACTTCTTCTATTTTGACTTCCGGGTGCTTGAGGAGGCATACTCTTGCACCCGTAGAACTGTAGTACCCGACGTAGAGAGCGAGGGGAACCTTTTATTGTCAATCCCCCTTTCGTCACTGAACCCGATCTCGACGGACTGTCGGTTTCTTAAGGTGGCGTTTGTGGGGCGTATACTCAGGACGCACCCCTAGGAGGCCCCGGCATGATCGGCGATAGCTTCTTGTTGGGTGTCCTGCCTCTAATTGTGGCTCCATGGTGGGTGTGGGGGCACATTCGTGAATGAATATTCCTTTTCGTAATGATGATGACCCCTGTTTCGACTGTTTCTGCTTTACCTTCTCAGGCTCGTGGGTTGGGTGACCAAGCCCCCGAGTCGGTCTGTGTTGGAAGACCGGGCTCTGTAGCCTCCGTTGCATTGGGCCCCGACCTTGCTCCTCCTTAGGCCTCTGACTCCTTCCCCGGGCTCCCCTCCCTCCTCTGTGGTTGGGTCGAGCCCCAAGCGGTGACTACCTCGTCCCCTGGCGCGGCTCCATCTCTAGTTGTAACTACTGCGCCTTTTAACCCCCCCCCCCCTCTGGGGGTTCTCACCGCCGTCCTCGTCACGGCCGCCCTCGCTCGATTCTTTCCAGTTACGCTACCTATCAAGCCTTGTTTGGTCCCGCTTCGTGGGCCAAATATTTTGATCTCCTCCCTCTTGATTCTGCGCCTCCTGACGATTTCTCCCTCCATCGACATCTCGTTGATTCCGTGGATGCCTCCATTACTTTCAACCCCACTCGTCTCGGTACACGTGTCGTTGCTGCTCCTTCTCAGGATACTGCTTCCCGCTTGGCTGCCTTATCCTGCCTTGGCGAGACCCCTGTTCGGGTCTCGAAGAACGCTCAGTTGAATGCCAGTGTTGGCACTATTCTGCTCCCGCCCCATGTTGCAACCGGTGTTCGGGACCTGCGCGACTGCCACGACGATATTCGACATATCCTCGCTGCCCAGGGCCATTCTATTCTCCAGGTGGACACGTTTACTCGTCCCCCTCGTGGTAGTCGCCGTCAACCCCTCCGGGTTGTGAAGATTACCTTTGATGGTAGGACCCTTCCACCCTCTGTCATTCTTGCTGGTGCCAGGTGCTCTGTCCAGGAGTACATTCCTTCTCCTAGGCTCTGTAACAAGTGCTGGAGGTTTGGGCATGGTGCCCTCCGCTGCTCCGGGACTGTCTCTCTCTGTCCTTTGTGTGGTGACGAAGGTCACTCTAAGTCGGAGTGCGCTTCTCCCCAGTCTCGTTGCCTCAACTGCGGTGAAGCCCATTCTACCTTCTCCCGTGCGTGTGTCCATTACAAGCTTGAGGTAGCTGTCCTCAATTTGAAGCACCGGGAACGTTTATCTTTTCCTGAGGCGAGATGCCAGGTTCGCTGGCTCCCGCCTTATGCTAATATCTCTTATGCTCGCATGGTGCGCTCTTCCTCTCCTCGTCCTTCCCACCTTCCTCAGACTCGCAACCGTTTCCGGGCCTTGGACCCCGATACGCCTACTGCCCCCTCCTCTGTTCCTTTAGGTTCTCTCCCGAAGGATCCTCCTCCTGGTCCTCTGTCTGGGGTTCCCCTTCTTTCTACCTGGTCTGTCGTGTCTCCTGGTCTTCTTCCTCGTCTCCCTCCGTTCCTCCTTCCCCTCCGTCTCTTGACCCTCCCCGCCGCCTGTCGGTGCGGGCTGATGTCCATCGCTCTCCAAACGGCCGTTATGTGTGCTCTCGTTCAGCTTCTGTTGAGACGCTAGAATCCGTTGCCAAGTACGTAGTTGCTGGGACACCTGTCTCTTTAAGTCAGAAGCGTAAGCCTGGCTCCTCTCCTTCCTCCTTCTTGGCGGGTAAGGAGGTTTCGCTTTCTTCCTCGGCCCCTACTTCTGCCTCTTTCGCTCCTTCCCCTCCCATTTCGGTGGTTGCGCCCCCTGTTCCTGCTCTGGAGGTTCCTTTAGCCCCCGCTTCCCTCTCGGTTGCTGCCCTTGTTGAGGTGCGCTCTCCTCTTTCTACCCCTCTTCCTGCTGCTGTCCTTGACTGCTCCCCTCCGTTGTCTCCTCTTCCTCCTCCGGACCCCGCCCGCCCACCTCTGGTCTGTTCTCCCGCCTCCTTCCCTCCGTCTTTGCTCAGTTTACCCATGCCCCCTAACCCTGACTTTGCTGACCCTGATCCCGACCCTGATATTCTTTAACGTGCTCTGTTGCTCTTTCGCCTTTGTTTCTTCCTTGTTCTCTGTTTTTGTCCTTTCCCTTCTCGTCGATGTCTATTCTTCAATGGAACGTCCGTAGTTATTCCGCCAATTTCCTCGAACTCCAGCTTCTGATTTCACGGTTTTCGCCCCTTTGTGTCCGTCTCCAGGAGCCGATGCTTGGTGTTCGTCCTGGTCGTTTTCGTGGCTATTACTTTCTCTTCCCCCCCCCCCCCCCCCAGCCGTTGCTGGGGCTTCTAATTCTTCTGCTCTCTTGATCCGTGCTGATGTTCCCTTTGTTCCTTTACTTTTTCCTTCGCCTCTCCATTGTTCTGCTGCTCGTATCTTTGTGGGGAAATGGTACACAGTTTGTTCCATTTATCTCCCCCCCCCCCACCCCCCCCCCCCGAGTGTCCCGCTTTCTCTTCCTGATTTGAAACACCACCTAGACTCCTTGCCGGAGCCTGTGCTCCTGCTGGGTGACTTCAATTGTTGTCATTCTCTTTGGGGTGACGTTCTGACGAATACCCGGGGTCGCCTTCTTGAGCCGTTTCTCCTCTCCTGAATTCTGGTGAGCCCACTCATTTAGACTCTCGGACTCGCACTCTTTCTTGTCTTGAGCTTTCTCTCTGCTCTTCTTCTCTTTACTTAGATTTCACGTGGCAGGTTCTTGATGACCTCCATGGAAGTGATCATTTCCCCATCCTTGTTTCCTTTTTCTCTTTTCGCCCTTCCCTCTCTTTCCCTAGGTGGCAGTTTGCTAAGGCGGACTGGACCCTATTTACCCTCAGTGCTACTCTCTCTGACCTCTCCCTTCTGCCTCTCTCTCGCGCTCTCCTCCTTTTTCATGACACTGTCTTCAACGCTGCCCTCCACTCTATTCCTCGCTCTTCCTCTCGGGGTCCACGGAAGTGTGTTCCCTGGTGGAATGCGGACTGTGCTCGGGCTGTCCGCTGTAAGCGTGCAGCCTGGAAGAGGCACCGCCGGTGTCAGACGACTGATTCTTTTCTTTTCTTTCGGAAAGCGAGTGCGGTGGCCCATAGGGCCATCCGTACAGCTAAACGTGAATGTTGGGCATCTTATGTCTCAACAATTACGTCCGAAACTCCTCTGCCCCAGATCTGGAAGCGTATCCGTAAGATAGCGGGTAAGTTCGTTCCTGATGTTTCACCGGTCCTTCACCTCCATGATACTCTTGTGGCGGACCCGTTGCAGGTCGCTTCCGTACTGGGTTCCCACTTTTCTTCTGTTAGCTCTGGTCTTCATCTTCCCCAATCTTTCCTTCTTCGTAAACCTGTCCTTGAGTCTCGTCCTTTACATAGATTTCTGCACTCGTCTTCAGCTTCCCTATAATGATCCCTTCTCTCTCTCTGAACTTCGTTCTGCCCTGGCCCTCTGCGGTTCTACGGCGGCGGGCCCCGATGGTATTCATTATGAGATGCTTCGCCATCTCCCTCCGTGCACGTCTCAGTATTTACCAAGTCTGTATAATCGGATCTGGGAGTCGTCGTCAGTCCCTGAAGACTGGCTCGATGCCGTTGTCCTCTCTGTTCGCAAACCGGGATCTCTGGGTACTTCCCCTAAGGACTTTCGCCCTATTGCCCTCACAAGTTGTGTCTGCAAACTCTTTGAACGTATGGTTAACGTTCGTCTGATGTGGTTCCTAGAACACCATCACCTCCTCTCCCCTTCTCAATTTGGTTTCCGCAAGTGCCGCAGCACGACAGATGTCCTGGTGAACTTGGAGGTCTACATTCGTACTGCTTTTGCTGCGAAGACCTCCGTTGTTGCCGTCCTTTTTGACCTGGAAAAGGCTTACGACACCACTTGGCGGTATCATATTCTATCTCAACTTCATTCTTTTGGCCTTCGTGGTCATCTCCCTCTCTTTCTCCGCAGCTTCCTCTCTCGTCGTTCCTTTCGGGTGCGCCTTGGTACCGCGCTCTCTGCCTCTTTTCAGCAATACGAATGTGTGCCCCAGGGTAGTGTTCTGAGCACTACTCTTTTTTCTAGTTGCCCTCAATGGTCTTCTTTCCTCTCTTCCTTCATGTGTCTTCTCTGCTCTCTATGTCAATGATCTTACCCTTTGCTGTCAGGGTGATGATTCGCCTCTCCTTCAGCGCCGGCTTCAACTTGCAATTGATGCCGGGTCATCTTGGGCCACCGATCATGGCTTCAAGTTCTCTACTTGTAAGACTTGTGCCATGACTTTTACGGGGAAACGGGTCGTTCTTCGTCCCTCTGTCACTTTATGGTCATCCCCTTGAGTACAAAGATTCTGCGAAGCTTTTGGGGTTATTCCTTGACACTCGTTTGTCTTGGTCTCCCCATATCTCTTACCTCCGTGTTGAGTGCTCTAAGGCCCTTACCCTCCTTCGGGTCTTGTCCCATACTCTTGTCCCATACTGGGGGGCAGATAGGCGCACTCTCCTTGCTTTACATTCCTCTCTCGTCCTGTCTAAGCTCGATTAAGGTTGCCCTGCTTACTCGTCTGCTTCTCCTTCTACTCTTCGCCGTCTTGATGCTTTGCACCATACTGGGTTGCGCCTCAGTTCTGGTGCCTTTCGTTCGACTCCCGCCTTAGCTTGTATGTTGACACTGGCTTCCTGTGTCTCCAAGACCGCTGTGATCGCTACTGTCTTCGCTATCTTGCGCGGTCCTTACAACATCCTTCCTCTCGCCTCTGTTGTGCTTTAACTTTTATCCCTCCTGCGGTTCCTGTTCCTCTTCACCACCTCCCTCTTTCTGTCCAGTTATCTCGCCTACAGGACTCTTTCCGTTCGTATTTCTAATGTTTCTCCTCGTGTTGTTCCTTCTTTGCCCCCATGGAGAGTACCTCTTTCGCGGTTTTGTACATCCTTGACCCGTATCACTAAAGCTTTTACCCCTCCTACGGTTCTAAAACGCCTTTTCCTTGAGCACTTTTCTTCTCACTCCCGCTCCGTTTCTGTCTTCACCGATGGGTCTAAGTCTGCGGACGGTGTTGGCTACTCTGTTGTTTTACCTGATCGCACTTATGTGTCGCTTACCTCCGGAGACTAGCATCTTTACAGCGGAGCTTTATGCTATTCTCTATGCTCTTCGTCTCCTGCTTTTTCGTTGTCAGTCTTCCTTTGTAGTTGTTGTTGACTCTCGTAGTGCCCTCATGGCTCTCGGGTCCTTTAATCCGGTTCATCCAGTAGTTGTCGAGATCCAGCATTGGCTGTTTCTTGTTCACAGTAAATTTAAGTTGGTTGAGTTTTGTTGGGTTCCCAGCCATATTGGTGTGTCTTTAAATGAGCGTGCAGATGCTGCTGCCAAGGAAGCTGTCCGTTCTTGTCCCATCTCTCGTAAAGGTATTCCGACTTTCACCTGGTTATCCATTTCTCCGTCCTTACCCATTGGCAGGCTTCTTGGTTGTCTGTTACTGGTAACAAACTACGTACTCTTAAATGTTGTGCTTCCTCGTGGCCGTCCTTCTTCCACCGTAACCGGCAGTGGGAAACAGCTCTGGCGAGGTTACGTATTGGCCATACTCGCTTAACCCATGGTCACTTGATGGAGCGCCGCCCTGCTCCTTATTGTCCTAGTTGCATTGTCCCTCTAACGGTCGTGCATGTCCTTCTTGAATGTCCTGACTTCCAGGACGAGCGTGTGTCTTGCTTTCCGACCGCCCCTCGTGGTCACCTGTCCCTCGATAGAATTCTTGGTGACTCGGATACTTTTGATATCGTTCGCCTTATGCGTTTTTGTTCTCGTATTGGCATCCTTGGTGATATTTAGCGCCCTCTGATTATTTTGCGCATTTGATGGTGCTACATAGCCTTCCCGGTTTGGTGCCTTCTTTTGATAATTACTTACTTGATGTTTTAAGAACATAAGTATTTTTGAGTGAATTTCATGTTTAAAGTTGATGGATGCGTCTTGGGGTCTGCCACAGGTTAGAGTTTTTCGGTTATACACGGGGAGTCTGGCAGCTGGATTAGCGCGGATTTGATCATTGATTACGAGAACGGGTGGCAGTTTGACCAGTTAGAGAATGGAAGGGAACTATCATGAGATAGCGCTAAGCCATTACGACTATATAATCCTTGGAAGGGGGGCCAGGATAAGGATTTGGGATTGGGGAGGAATTGTGCCCAACCACTTGGACGGTCGGGGATTGAACGCTGACCTGCATGAAGCGAGACCGTCGCTCTACCGTCCAGCGATGCATTGTTGAAGAGAAGTTCGTACAGGATCAGTTGTTACGTGACAATCCTTATCCACGAACAAGCAAATACAAATGACTTCCAACTGAACTAAAAAAAAGCCTAACCTATCCTAAGGCTAACTATATTAAAAATTGTAATTCACATTAATATTAATTTATATTCAAGAAAACGTAGTTTTTTTTAACTGTATATTATGTTAACATTAACTAATGCGTGTTTGGACTAACACAACCTAACGACTGATGGAGTTAACTACCCTCCAGCCCTTAAACCTCATTGCTAGCATAGGCTTGTGGGAGATCCATATTTTTTTTTTTAATAGCCTCACATTACAGGTAATAATAATAATAATAATAATAATACAATGTTTTTTAAATTGTTACTAACTTTTCTGTGACTGGTTATTAAAAAAATTATTTACCTTTTAATATTAATAAAAATTCTGAAACATTTCATTTTTACCGATATACTTTCCAATCGGCAGTAAAGTTTAAATAATTACTAGAGCGCCGGGGGGAAAAAAAAAGTAATATTTAACTGCAGACTCTTAACATATTATTAATATAAATTGTTATAATTGTTGCTGAAAAGTATTTTTTATATACAAAAAAAAAACGTATCCAGTACCAGCTATTCTTCAAGACATTGAGGAAGTGCATCATTACCAACTTTCTACCAACTCCCGCAGTTTGTGTTCTATTATAAACAACACAGACAATTTAAGACGCTTCGATAAAGGGGAAAACCTTCCTTCATCGATGAAGAAAAAATTTCTTTGCTGAAGGAAACGCCATTAGAGGCTATCACGTTATGCAAGTTTTCATAGTTCATTAAATATAATATTTATATTATTTTCATTATAATAAATATTAAACATATTAAAATTTAAATAAATGTTTAAAAAGTCTGAACTCTCCATATTGTAAGTGTTTAATCAGTTTAATAAATAAACGTAGTTTAATCAGACAAAAAGTATCTTAATACATATTTTATACAAAATTTCAATATATTTTTCATTAATTTTCGTAATTATAAATGGTTTATAATTATCCCCCCCCTGTGGTTTATTAATACCACAGGGGCTGGCTAAAAACTTTGAGAACTAAGTTAACTATACAGTTTCGGAGTCGAAACTGCGTTCCCTTTAAATTTGCATAAAATATGACTTCACAGACGAATATTTACAAACTTTTATTATTTTGCAAGTTTGAGCAATCTCAGTAATGTATTCTGGATGTGAGACGCTCCGACACACTGATATTGGCTTGAGATTACCCACTTTTGCTTGGAAAATTGTCTCCTTGTAGTCCTTCATAACAAAATTGAAAAATTGTGAAGAAGATTTTCAGTTGGACGCACGCGTGTGCGTGTGCGTGTGTGTGTGCGTGTGTGTGTGTGTGTGTGTGTGTGTGTGTGTGTGTGTGTGTGTGTGTGTGTACTCGCCTAGTTGTACTCACCTAGTTGTGCTTGCGGGGGTTGAGCTCTGGCTCTTTGGTCCCGCCTCTCAACCGTCAATCAACAGGTGTACAGGTTCCTGAGCCTATTGGGCTCTATCATATCTACACTTGAAACTGTGTATGGAGTCAGCCTCCACCACATTGCTTCCTAATGCATTCCATTTGTCAACCACTCTGACACTAAAAAAGTTCTTTCTAATATCTCTGTGGCTCATTTGGGCACTCGGTTTCCACCTGTGTCCCCTAGTGTGTGTGCCCCTTGTGTTAAATAGCCTGTCTTTATCTACCCTATCAATTCCCTTGAGAATCTTGAATGTGGTGATCATGTCCCCCCTAACTCTTCTGTCTTCCAACGAAGTGAGGTTCAATTCCCGTAGTCTCTCCTCGTAGCTCATACCTCTCAGCTCGGGTACTAGTCTGGTGGCAAACCTTTGAACCTTTTCCAGTTTAGTCTTATGCTTGACTAGATATGGACTCCATGCTGGAGCCGCATACTCCAGGATTGGTCTGACATATGTGGTATATAATGTTCTGAAAGATTCCTTACACAAGTTTATAAAGGCCGTTCTTATGTTAGCCAACCTGGCATATGCTGATGATGATATCCTCTTGATATGAGTTCAGGGGACAGGTCTGGCGTGATATCAACCCCCAGGTCTTTCTCTCTCTCTGACTCTTGAAGTATTTCATCTCCCAAGTGATACCTTGTATCTGGTCTCCTGCTTCCTACCCCTTGTGTGTGTGTGTGTACTTGCCTATTTGTGCTTGCAGGATCAAGCTCTAGCTCTCGGCTCAAGCTCTAAGGTCATTTCTAGCCGCTGGTTGACTAATGCCTGACGCCTGACTTAGTTCCCTATCACAGCTGCTTTTAAGGTTATGAATGGAGCTTCTACAATCTGCTCCTTTAGTCGATTGCATTTTGTGTTCTTTTACACTAAAAGAAAACTTTCTAACATCTAACTCGCCTGACTTTCAATCATGCACTCATGCTCTATTGGTATTCATTGTCTTTGACAATCTCTCTAAGTGTTTTATGTCTCATGTCTATCTTCTTCCTATTATTTTCTAGCGTCGCCAGGGTTAATTCCTTCTGTCTCCCTTCATAATTCCTCTCTCGCAATTCTGGGAGGAATCTCGCTGCAAAGCTCTGCCTCTTTTCGAGCTTCCTTATGTGTCTAAGGTAAGGGGTCCACGATGGAGCGGCATACTCTAAACCTGGCCTCACTTAGGGAGGAATCTTCCTAAGTGATCTACGACTGTAACTCTATACTTCAGTATAAGTAGTCTTATACTCCTTGGCACAAAAATGGCAAACAGTCACTCGCACTTTCACTGTGTCTTGCACGCTAATGACGCTAATGGTATACAGTGATCTAAAAGCCTCCTTATTGAAGTTCCAAAATAATGTTTTGACGCTTGCTATAACCCGCCAAACACACACCGAAACTACGACGTTGGTACAACGTTCGAACAAGTTTTAACACCTAACCAGTTATAACAACCAATATAGCAAGTTGTAACTACGTTCTAATACGTCATAAACACGTTAAGCCAAGATGTAACAACTTTATTATAAGTTGTAACAAGCGGAAAATAGACACAGTTACGGTTTGTGTTTCCAGGCTAGCTTAGAGTATATGCAGTTGACGTTATTCTGTTTGAGCCTCTGGAGTTAGATTTGGTGTTGTCTACTTCCTAGTATTGTTCTGAAGTCGTTATATGGAGGTGGTATCCTTTCGTTGTGGACAAGCCTTTTGGTCTCCTGGCCCCTGTAACCATTTGGGGAAAAACTTCACAGATTGTTTAAGTCATCTTGGAGAACTTAGTCCTCATCTGTCACAACTCTTCCCATTGTTTTTTCAAAGTTCAAGTATGTTTATTGAGACAAGAAAAAATACATCTCAAAGGGATAGAATAGCTTAGGCTATTTCTACCCCCCTTTTTCAAAGTTAGCAAACATTGACATACAAGACTGTACTCCTGTAGATAGGTCATTTACACAAATGAGGAATAGAATGAGTCCCAGCACCGATCCTTAAGATACTCCGCCTGTTAACCCCCCCCCCCCCCCCCCCAACACCAGTCCGACTTCTCGCCCCTGTCACTCTGACTCCTGTCTTGTAGGTACTTCTTAACATATGTTAGTGTTTTTCCACATATTCCCGCCTGCCTCTTGGGTTTATATAGTAATCTCTCGTGCAATACTGCATCAAAGGTTTTATGCAGTACAGATATACGCAATCTGCCCCATCGTTCTCTGTCTTGCCTCATTTTCATTACCTTATCATAAAACTCCTAAGCGTTTGTCAGGCATAATTTCCCATCCCTAAATCCATGTTGATTGTTTACATACCCAATTCTTTACGTAACTAGTCTTAACGTTATTATTCTTTACGAGTAGTTTGCAGGGGGAGGGGTGACGATGGTCTGTAGTTATGGGCCACTTCTCTATCGCCTTTCTTGTAAATTGGCACCATATTTGCCTTCTTCCAGCAGCTGGGCAATTTCCCCCTTTTTAAATGATTTTATTAAAGATCAGTGCTAGAAGTATGCCTAGGATGTCTGATCCTTAGGGTCTGTTCCGCTTCTTTTAACTTCCACGGTGATATATTTGATCTAGCCCAATTGCTTCAGTTACGTCTAATGATGCTGATTGTTTCCTTCTTCTGTTACCTTTATTTGATTATCTTCTCAGGAGGTGGGGGGGGTTATCTTCTCCTCCTAGCCCTGGCAGCTGTTCAGGCTCAGATGTGAACACTCCATGGAAGCTGGAATTGAATTCCTCGCAAATTTCCGTATTTCCTGTATACTGTAATTCCCCTTTTTCGTAACCTGGTCACTTGGTTGTTCACTCTCATTTTTCCTTATATGTGTATGTAAATTCACGTACACATATAAGGAAATTTCGTATGTATGTGTGTAAATCACGAAAATTAACACGTGAGGAAAAATGTGAGTGTCAGACCTCGGAGGAAGAATTGAAATAGGAATTTGCTTAAGTACTTTCGTATATTAATATATCTTCAGAAGGAATGATGGCTATGTTTGAGTTTTGGTTGTTTCTCTTGCTTTGGGAGCAATATTTTTTTCATAGTTTCTTTCCGACAATCTTCGTATGTTTGCGTTGTCATTTCTAGTCCTGTTGCATCTCTTCCAGTTTTCCTGTGACCTTTGCCCTCTGTGTTTCCTCCACTGCCTCCTGCTTCTCACTTGTGCTGCTTGGCACTGTGTAATATACCACCGGTTATTATATTCTCTCCTACTTGTTTGTGTTAGTGTTAGTATGATCCCGTATGATCATACTAACACTAACATGCCACTAGAAACGTAATATATCATAAATTAATGCGTATTCTAACTAATTTACACATGTACAAGCTCCCTGTATATTCAGGTTGCCGACGAAAGGTACATTCGTGACCAAACACTAAATAAAATTACAAATATTCAACTTGCAAAACACACATTTTGATACACATACAACACAAGGATTTTAATTAACCTCAAACCACACTGCAGTTCTGTTATGTCTTCAACAAACTGATGGTATGTTAGTATGATCATACTAACACTAGTGTTAGTATGATCTCGGATCTCGGTTTGACTTAGTCCATCATTTCCTGGACTGCATGTCTTCCCCTCTAAATTCCTCCTCTCATTCCCCACTTCGCAGGTACTCTTTCATTCCGTGTAATCCCATTTTGTATAGTCTACTCTCCTTTCCCTGACTTCGTGTCTTATGGTCCCTGTTTTAAGGTCATTCAATCGACAAGTGGCTTTAGGTGAGTGACTATAAGTGACTATAGTGGCTTTAGGCATTGTATGTACTAGCTCTGTCTATATATCAATCCAATCGACAAATACCAGGATACAATGATCACTGGCTCCTAGTGGGATTTTGTGCTCCAAGTTCTCGATGTCTTCCTCGTTGCGGGTGAAGACCAGGTCCAGTAGGCTTGGTGTAGCTCCTCCTCCTTTCTCTTGTCATCCTTTACATGCTGTGTTAAGAAGTTTCTTTCTACAATCTCTGCTTGTTTTGCTCTCCACGTTTCTTCTCCGCCATGAGAATTTTTTAGATGCTCAGTCAATCTCTCTGATTTAGGTCCCTCATAGATAGTAGTTGGTTTCATTATGTATGCTGCTGTTGCTGCGCTCTGTAATTCATGTAATGTAATCTATAAATTGTAATGTAATCTTGAGGTTATCTTGAGATGATTTCGGGGCTTTAGTGTCCCCGCGGCCCGGTCCTCGACCAGGCCTCCACCCCCAGGAAGCAGCCCGTGACAGCTGACTAACACCCAGGTACCTATTTAGTGCTAGGTAACAGGGGCATTCAGGGTGAAAGAAACTTTGCCCATTTGTTTCTGCCTCGTGCGGGAATCGAACCCGCGCCACAGAATTAAGAGTCCTGCGCGCTATCCACCAGGCTACGAGACCCCCTAATAAATCTAATGTAATTCCTTATCATAATCCTGTCTCGGTCTTCTGTTTGAGTGTTGTCAATTACCAAAACCCGGTGGTGTAGTGGTTAAGACACTCGCCTGGCGTTTTGCAAGCGCCTTGTCCTGGGTTCGTATCCTGGCCGAAGAGGATTTACTGGGCGTCAACCATTAACTGTAGCCTCTGTTTACCCAATAGTAAAGTGGGTATCTAATTGTTAAACGATTTGGCGGGTCGTATTCCGGGGAAAATAGGATAAAGGACTTGCCCGAAATGCTTTGCGTGCTAATGTTTGTACTCTTCTATATGTAAATAAATAAATAAATAAGACCTCTATCCTGTGCAGGCGATGAGTCACAATACCGTGGCTGAAGTATGTTGACCAGACCACACACTAGAAATTGAAGGGACGACGACGTTACTGTCCGTCCTGGACCATTCTCAAGTCGATTGAGAATGATCCAGGAGACTTGACTTGAGAATGGTCCAGGACGGACAGTAACGTCGTCGTCCCTTCAATTTCTAGTGTGTGGTCTGGTCAACCTCTATCCTTTTTCCATTTGCTGTTAGTCCCAGTAAAGGAGTCTGTGTATGCGTTTGCATTCTGATCCTTTAGTGCTTTGAACTTCCACTCCCGTTTTACTAGGAGTGCAACTCTCCCTCCTCGTCTTTGCCTGCTTTGCTTATTACTTGGCATCCCTCTGGAAATAGTGCATCTGAAATCCCAATATTTATTTTCGTTTCCACTATTGCAGTTAAATCACGCTCATTTTTACTGACCCTTTCTTGTATTTCCTCTGCTTTGTTTGTAACTCCGTTAGCATTTGTGTACCATACCTTAAGGCTCTTCTTGGACACACGATTTCCAGAATTCGCAGGCAGTGGATGTAGGGCTCAGCAGGGGTCAGGTGCAGTGAGGGTTGGGCTGTATGGGTAGGGGAGGGAGCCCTTGAGTCAATGGATGGTGGGGGGGGGGGGGGAAATAGGCTGAAAGTGAGGGGAGGAGAGGGGAAGTAGGTTACGTGTCAGGTGAGTGGCAGGTAGCAGGATTGGAACCAGTCTAGAACGTCTGGCTGCTGCTGCTGGCCCATTGCTGCCTTTACCGAGTCTTTGACATTTGCATCGCTGCTGTTCCTGCTTTGTCGTTCTTTTCTCTATAAAGGCGTTATAGTAACAGCCAGACCCCTCGTGAGTAAATGTTTCTGTCCTAATATATATATACTCGGCTGCCTTTATATTGGAAAATTAAACAAAATAAAATGGGGTTTTCTCTCTTACCATCGTCATTGTATGGTCCAGTCCAGTGTGACGTCTCAGCCTCGTCCTTGATTGCTAATTCAGCATTCAAACTTCTCACAATATCTCAAAGTTCCAGTTTTTGAACCTGAAGTTTCTCGTGCTTGGACACCATGTGTGTTTAATTAATCCCTGGATTACAATTGTTCTTTCTCTGTAATTACTTTTTCATTATCTCTCTCTTTCTCATCACTTTGAGTGATGAGACATGATGATTAATTACACATCATGTCCCCTGCTTTCTACTCGTTGATTTATATTTACAATAGGGAGCCGGTCGGCCGAGCGGACAGCGCACTGGACTTGTGATCCTGTGGTCCTGGATTCGATCCCAGGCGCCGGCGAGAAACAATTGGCAAAGTTTTTTTCACCCTATGCCCCTGTTACCTAGCAGTAAAATAGGTACCTGGGTGTTAGTCAGCTGTCACGGGCTGCTTCCTGGGGGTGGAGGCCTGGTCGAGGACCGGGCCGCTGGGACACTAAAGCCCCGAAATCATCTCAAGATAACCTCAAGATAACCAAGATAGTATCCCCTTTAGTCTCGCATATTGGAGAAATGCTTTCTTTTTGTTCCAGCTTGTTCAGTCTAGCCTCTCCCCCTCTCCCCCCCCCCCATGCTGCTTGTTCAGTCTAGCCTCCCCATCTCTCCCCCCCCCCATGCTGCTTGTTCAGTCTAGCCTCCCCATCTCTTCCCCCCCCCATGCTGCTTGTTCAGTCTAGCCTCCCCATCTCTCCCCCCCCCCCATGCTGCTTGTTCAGTCTAGCCTCTCCCCCTCTCTTCCCCCCCCCCATGCTGCTTGTTCAGTCTAGCCTCCCCATCTCTCCCCCCCCCCCATGCTGCTTGTTCAGTCTAGCCTCCCCATCTCTCCCCCCCCCCATGCTGCTTGTTCAGTCTAGCCTCCCCATCTCTCCCCCCCCCCATGCTGCTTGTTCAGTCTAGCCTCCCCATCTCCCCCCCCCCCATGCTGCTTGTTCAGTCTAGCCTCCCCATCTCCCCCCCCCCCATGCTGCTTGTTCAGTCTAGCCTCTCAATCTCTCCCCCATCCTGCGTGCTGACCTTGGTGGCTTCCTCTACGTCTCTTCCCCAGTTATCTCTGATTCTTAATTATTCTTCACTCCAACCTGTCAGTTGCTGTCTCCTAGTCATTTTTTCCATCTTCTTAACTTCTCCTTTATAATAATTCTTTATCCACAGCCTTTGTTCGACTTTCTCGTGTTCCGATTTCATGTCCGGTAACTACTTCTGTTCCTAATTAACTAATTCATCTCCTCCATCCACACTACTCTCCTCACTTTCCCTCATAGCGTTCTGCAATCATGTTCTGCAGGCGATGAGTCACAATAACGTGGCTGAAGTATGTTGACCAGACCACACACTAGAAATTGAAGGGACGACGACGTTTCGGTCCGTCCTGGACCATTCTCAAGTCGATTGTCGAATGACTTGAGAATGGTCCAGGACGGACCGAAACGTCGTCGTCCCTTCAATTTCTAGTGTGTGGTCTGGTCAACAATCTTGTTCTGTTTCCTCCATCTCCTCCATCGTGAGTTCCGCGGTGTTTCTCCGTGCTCTAGACTCTCTTCCCGCTCCTGTCAAAGTAGGTTATCTTGAGGTTATCTTGAGATGATTTTGGGGGCTTTAGTGTCCCCGCGGCCCGGTCCTCGACCAGGCCTCCACCCCCAGGAAGCAGCCCGTGACAGCTGACTAACGCCCAGGTACCTATTTTACTGCTAGGTAACAGGGGCATAGGGTGAAAGAAACTGTCCATTGTTTCTCGTCGGCGCCCGAGATCGAACTCGGGACCACAGGATCACAAGTCCAGTGTGCTGTCCGCTCGGCCGACCGGCTCCCCCGTTGGGTTCCGTTGAGGCAACAGGCATGCTGGGGCCACTTTACCTCGGGTCAGATTCACGAAGCAGTTACGCAAGCACTTACGAACGTGAACATCTTTCTTTAATCTTTGGCGGCTTTGGTTACATTTATTAAACAGTTTACAAGCATGAAAACTTGCCAATCAACTGTTGTTCTTGTTATAAACAGCCTCCTGGTGCTTCGTAGCTCATTAACTGTTTAATAATTGTAAACAAAGCCGCCAAAGATTGAGAAAAGATGTACAGGATCGTAAGTGCGTGCGTAACTGCTTCGTGAATCTGGCCCCTGGTCCTGCCAAGCGTGTGGTTTCCAGTAGCGTTGTCCTCAAAGTAACGGAGATTTTGCGTTACCTCATAAACACGGGTAAACACACACAGCCCGCGTGGCCCTCCAATATTATCAGATCCATATTTCAGTCATTTTTGTTTACTCTCTCATTAATTTTCTGCTTCGTGCACATATTTTCTGTTTGGTTTCCTAATTATAGTTTTACTCTCTCGTTAAGTACAGTGATTACACTTCGTCAGATACACTCGCTGGAGCTCCATGTCTGCCTCAGTCGCTGCCGTGTGGGTGGGTGTGTGGGTGTGTGTGGGTGGGTGTTTGCTATATGTGCCTGTAGGATCGAGCTGCTAGCTCTTGGGGCTCAGCCTTTCTAACAGTCAGTTGTCTAATGTACTGACTCCCTACGTATTTTAATCTATCCTATCTACTACTTGTCTCTCTCTCTCTCTCTCTCTCTCTCTCTCTCTCTCTCTCTCTCTCTCTCTCTCTCTCTCTCTGTCTGTCTGTCTGTCTGTCTCTGTGCCCAACAACTTGGGATGGACCGTAGAGCAACGGTCTCCCTTCATGCAGGGTCGGCGTTCGATCCCCGACTGACACCCTGTCCTTATGAAACCTTAGTTCTGTCCTCGTCATATCTGCTTGAAGTAGCTCCGTCACACTGACCATTTTCACTTCTGATAATTACCGGAACTTGCCTTCCAGTCGGCCTACGATGTCGCCATCGACACAGTGGCCGTAGTTCAGTGTTCTCTTGTATACGTATATACACTATACTATACTCACGGGTACAGTGAGTATACAGACTATACACAGACTATATTGAGTATACAGACTCACTATACCACTCACGGGTATAGTGAGCCTGGTGTATGCTCCCGTGAGAAATAAATGAAACAATCGATTTTTAAATGAATTTAATGGAATAAATTCAAGTGTCTAGTTAAAGTAGTCATTTATGTGGGTACAATTGTAAACAGGACAAAGTCATGTGGTAGAAGCGGCGTTGCTATGATTTACGGAGCAGAACTCCACCAGCTTAACTCCAGTTAAGCTTTGATTTATTCCTCGTTAACTCCCAAAGCTTTAACAGCAAAAGCAGTTTGCAGTGTCAATGGCGTGTTTGTCCATGTGGATAGTTTCTGTGGGAATACTACTGTTATATATGCCAGGGTTGTAAATATTGCCACATATATGCCGGGGTTGTAAATATAGCCACATATGCCGGGGTTGTAAATATAGCCACATATGCCGGGGTTGTAAATATAGCCACATATGTCAGGGTTGTAATATTGTCACAGTTACCAGTGGCAAGGATCACATTATTCAGTTCGGTGATAAAGAGTTCGGTTTTAAATAAGATGCTGATATTTGTATCTCGTTAGCAATGCTATTACTCTGTCAACAATGTTAACCACTTCGCTATATGATAACGATACACTTCGCTATCAGATAATTAACCTCCTGTGAGTGTAGTAGGATGAAACATCAGATATTACTCAGTATATGTCTAGCAAAAGAGAGTATCAGATTCCTTGCAGGATTAATTTGGACTCTTAATTACATGTTCTTTGAGGAAGTGTAGCCGGCTGACTCCACACACACACACTTAGGGCGATAAAACCTCACCTAATTGATAGTTTTCTCGTATGTTAATCACTTTACTGCCTCATTAAACGACGTGGAGTGAGCGAGAGGTAAATGACCTGATCACGGAGATGATGCTCTAATCCTCTAACTAATGAGAAGGCTCTTGTGTAAAAAAAAGATTCTAATCCTCTTGGCCAATGTCCAGGATTGGACATTGGACATATCTCATTGGATTGGACATATCTCATTTCATAATGAAGGCTGTTATACTCCCAATTCGCTTCGATAAATGGGACGCCATTCTGATGTGATTTCGCATTGCGTTGGATCTTGGGTCGTATGATCTCCCACTTGTTTGGCGAGTCTCTCTTTACGCAATTCTTAACATTGCGTGCAAAAGATACTCCTGGTGATCTTCGGCATGTTCTCTGAAGCACCTTGACCTCAGCCGGTCGGCCGAGTGGACAGCACGCTGGACTTGTGATCCTGGGTTCGATCCCAGGCGCCGGCGAGAAACAATGGGCAGAGTTTTTCACCCTATGCCCCTGTTACCTAGCAGTAAAAAAGGTAAAGTCTGGGTGTTAGTCAGCTGTCACGGGCTGCTTCCTGGGGGTGGAGGCCTGGTCGAGGACCGGGCCGCGGGGACACTAAAGCCTCGAAATCATCTCAAGATAACCTCAAGAAGATAACCTCCCTTCACGTCAGGTTCTGAAGTGAAGCTGGCGGTCTTCTCCTCAAGTATTGGACATGTCACTCTCCTCGGCTCCTCACACACTCCTTGTAACACCATAAATGGTTTTGTTTAGTAAATTCGCGATACAGGTGGTCAGGTGACCAAGGGAGCTGTGGGGTCAGGCTGAGACAATGCAGGGTCACTCCTCACGAGGATAGACATAACCCAAGTTACTCTTATCATTTTGAGATGTACTTCCTCTTCTCAATGAACTTGAACTTGAAGGTCACACCTCGGTAGTGAGAAGAGGTCAGTCAGGTTGCATCAAGTGACCTTGAGTTGGCTGATAATTGCAGACGGTTGACTGTGTCTTGCCATCAACCAAGCTGTTATCTAGGTGTGATAGCAAGATAGCCGGGGGCTATCCTCAGTAGGCGGGGGTTAGCTCCTGGTTCCCATCTCCCGTCTTAAACCAACTTTTATACTCAGCTTGGCGAGTTAGATTATAAGGTGATGTATTGTGTTTACTAAATTTCATGTTGTGAAATTTATTGGGGCAGTCGGCTGTATTTGGTCTCAATTTCCTGCGTAGTGACTAATTCTGATTTAATATTGATTATGGTAAAATCAAGGAATTATAATTACTCATCATTAATCATGCATCATCCAGATCATGTATAATGGATAATCCCTTTATCACTTTTAACTATCTTTAATTCTCATTCCATAAGATCTTGGATTAATTTCTTGGCTTGTGAAAGCTAGAGGAAGAACTCTAGGAAGATTACTTACTTAGGATTCAGAGTTGATAACATGACTATATGCTATACGTGGTGGTCCAATCATCTCTTGAGTGATGATTGGAATAACAGTTGACAAGGGAAAAGTTCCATTCCTTGTGTGGTTACCTAGATGTGCTTGCGGGGGTTGAGCTTTGGCTCTTTGGTCCCGCCTCTCAACTGTCAATCAAACCTCACGAATGGCTGTTGGCGCTACTACCACTATCTGCTATAACTTAAGACTCTTAACTCTTCTTCTACTCTTCTGTTTCTCTGCCTAAGTCTTTCATCCTATTTCCTATCTCTCTTCTACATTTTACCTTTCACTCTCTTCTCCAATCTCCCTCTCTCCCTCATCCTTCAGTCGACATTACTCTTCCCTCCTCTTATGTTGTTCTTCACCAACTCTCTCTCTCTCCCCATCTTCACATTGCTTGCAACTTGTGTAGTGTGCTTGCAAGCTGTGCAGTGGAGCACTTGAGGACTTAACCTGCAGTGCCTCACAAGGCGAAGGTTACCTCCCACACGGCCCAGGAGCTACAGTCTGACTGTCGCCTTTATCGTCACAATATAACCGCGAGCTGACCAACTGCTGTTGTTAAGGCAAAGCAGATTAATATGTCTGAAAATCACAATTAAGGGGTTCGAGGGGGGGGGGGGTAAGTATAATGTGCAACGTTAAGTATAAATGAGAAATGTGTGAGAAGAAAAGGATTGAGAATGAGAACAAAAAAGAGTTGAGAAAAAAGGCATAGACGGGAGGAGAGAGATAAAGATGGAGAGGTAATGGTGGTGAGAGAGAGAGCCGTTCTCTCTCTCTCTCTCTCTCTCTCTCTCTCTCTCTCTCTCTCTCTCTCTCTCTCTCTCTCTCTCTCTCTCTCTCTCTCTCTCTCTCACACAGACTCACTCACTCACTCACTCACTCACTCTCACACTCTGGTCAGTGTCCATTGATTCTCTTTCCAGACGCTGCCCTAGGGGTAGAGGGAATGAGTAGGGGGAAGGGAAGGAAGAGCCACTCCGGGCACTTACCTGTTAAAGGTAAGTGATTGATGGCTATACGAAAGAGCTTTGGCTCCTTGGTCCCGCCTCTCAACTGTCAATCAAGAGGTGTACAGATTCCTGGGCCTACTGGGCTCTATCATATCTACATTTGAAACTGTATGGAGTCAGCCTCCACCACATCACTGCCTAATGCATTTGTTAACTACTCTAGAACGATTTTTTCAGTGTCAATGTCTCTCTGGTTCATTTGGGTCCTTATTTTCCATCTGTGTCCCCTTGTTCGTTTACCAATTGTGCTAAACAGTTAATCTTTATCAACCCTGTCAATTCCTCAGAGAACTTTGTAGGTGGTGGTCATATCTCCCCTTACTCTTCTGTCTTCCAGGGACGTGAGGTTTAGCTCCCATAGCCTTTCCTCGTAGCTCATACCTCTCTGTTCTGGGACTAGTCTGGTGGCATACCTCCTGAATCTTCTCTACGTGGGAGGGAGGTCTTGCTCTTTGTTTCGTCTGCTGGGGGCCAAAGAGTTACTTGTTCTGTTTTACTTTTAACTTTACAGATTTTACAGTTCTTTGTCGCATCTGGTGTTGAGGTTTGTGGAGGGAGGTGGCTTCCACGACTTTATCTTTCACTGCATTCCACTTGTGTCACAGGATGGTATTATTTCTGCGGTTTACTCCAGTTTCCAACTTTCATTTATTTCCTCTTGTTCTCCTCATTCTGATTTCAAGTGGCTGTCTATGTCCGCCTTGTTTGTTCCCTCTCAGTATCTTTTACACAGTGATTATGTCCTCTTATGTTCCTCTCTCCTCGGTGGCTGTGAGATTAATTTTCGTTAACCTGTCATCATAGCGTAGTCCAATTTAGTCAGGCGCTAGCAATGTTGCAGACCTCTGCACTTTAAGCTTTCTTTCTTACACAAATAACCTTAACATGATGCATATTAATTTGAAAATCCGCCAGGGCTGTGAGGTGGACACGAACCTGGGACCAAGGCATTGCCAAGTCGCATACTCTACCACTAGACCACGACTGACTTGTATGCGGCCTGACAATGCCTTGGTCCTAGGTTCGCCCCCCCCCCCCACGTCAGACCCTTGGTGGATGTCTCGGCTTATAGCTTCTAGTTTCACAGGGAGTGGGTTCCATGCTGGTGGTGCGTATCTAAGTACCAGCCTCACACAGGCTGTGTAGATTGAAATTGAAATAAGTTTATTGAGGAACTCTGTGTAGATTGTCTGGAGGAAGTATAGATCCTCACATTCTTGTTGTCTTCCCTTCTCTAATTCTTCTCCTTTATCAGCTTATTTTTATCTGACCACCACTACGACCCGTCCTCTGTCCCCTCCGTCCGGCAGCTGTTTTTGCACTGTAGGCAACATCGCAGTGCAGGTCCCTGGCGATGTTGCGTCGGTCATCTTGAAACACTCGTTATATTTTGCTGGTGCGGGGGTTCCCACTCCCCTACAATTGTCTCCTCTTCCTCCAGTTGCTTCTCATTCTCCAGCTACTCTTCTCCCAAACTATCTTCATCCACACCACCTCTTCCTCCTCCTCCTTGCTATTTTCTCTCGTTTCCTCTCTTGTCCCTCTTTCTTTTCCAGTCTTCTCCTCCACTACTGTCATCTCCTCCCTCGAGGCATCACGTGATAGAGGCAGTGATGGTGACCTCAGAATTTCCACCTTCCTCTCTTGCCTGCCATCACTCTCACGGGTACACGGAGGCTTCCTTAACACTCACACGGGTACACGGAGGCTTCCTTAACACTCACACGGGTACACGGAGGCTTCCTTAACACTCACACGGGTACACAGAAGCTTCCTTAACACTCACACGGGTACACGGAGGCTTCCTTAACACTCACACGGGTACACTGAGGCTTCCTTAACTCTCACACGGGTACACGGAGGCTTCCTTAACTCACACGGGTACACGGAGGCTTCCTTAACACTCACACGGGTACATGGAGGCTTCCTTAACACTCACCCGGGTACACGGAGGCTTCCTTAACACTCACCCGGGTACACGGAGGCTTCCTCAACACTCACACGGGTACACGGAGGCTTCCTCAACACTCACACGGGTACACGGAGGCTTCCTTAACACTCGCCCGGGTACATGGAGGCTTCCTCAACACTCGCCCGGGTACACGGAGGCTTCCTTAACACTCACCCGGGTACACGGAGGCTTCCTCAACACTCACCCGGGTACATGGAGGCTTCCTCAACACTCACCCGGGTACACGGAGGCTTCCTTAACACTCACCCGGGTACATGGAGGCTTCCTCAACACTCACCCGGGTACACGGAGGCTTCCTTAACACTCACCCGGGTACATGGAGGCTTCCTCAACACTCGCCCGGGTACATGGAGGCTTCCTCAACACTCACCCGGGTACATGGAGGCTTCCTCAACACTCACCCGGGTACATGGAGGCTTCCTCCTTTTAAACCTTCCCCCCCCCCAAAAAAAAAAAAAAAAATATATATATATATATATATATATATATATATATATATATATATATATATATATATATATATATATATATATATATATATATATATATATATATATACACACGCATATTTACGTTATCTATAATAACTAAAATATAATTACCAAAAATACATTTAATTAAAAAAATACATAATTTCGAGCTTGGTGTTGAAAGCTGCAGTGTTGAGATCTGGTGGGAAGAGGTTTTCTCTCGTCTCTTCAAATGCTGATTAAGTGTTGGCGAGGAGAATCCCGAACGAACTCGCAGATGAACGATATTTGCGTGCCAGACTTTTCTTGTTTACCGTGAACTCGGAATTTCAATTTGATTTCATGTTTGCAGATTGAGAGTGGATGTTCCAATACGCTTCTCTCACTAGAGGTACGTCTTGTCTCTCGAGGGGAGGAAAGAAAGACTTGAGAAAATTAAAGTACCAAGTTGGTATTAAACTACTCGAAGGAGAAGAGGGTTGATCACTACTCCTCTACCTGAACACTGAACACTACGGGTGTTATATCTGAACACTATCGCTACTTCTCTACTACGTTTTCACAGTAACCTGAAGATGTATTTACAACTTGGCAAAAGATAAGATGAATATATAATATCTTGTGTTTTGAGCCTTTTCGTCCATTTGTAGCTTATTACGAAAACTTCGATCAGAATCTTATATTTTACCTGTGTCTACAGGCAATGAGAAGTATTGTCTTGTATCGAAAGCCATTTCGACTATATGGCACTGGGAAGGGGTCAGGATCCCTTTGGGATGGGACGGGGAAGGAAGGAATGATGCCCAACCACTTGGTTGGACGGTCGGGGATTGAACGCCGACCTGCATGAAGCGAGTCCGTCGCTCTACCGTCCAGCCCAAGCGGTTGGGAGGTTTCACTTTTAGTTAAAGACCGTTTGTCTCAACCTGCTATCGCGAAAATTTACATCTTTTTAAATTTCCGCGGACGTCAGTGGGAGAGTTTGTTTCTTTGATAGATTTGATACTGTCAATCTCACTGAGGTGGATGGTTGGCTGAAGAAGCTGTTGGGCTATGTTAAACTTCAATGAACAAAAAAAGTCGATACAGAATGATAGGTACTCAGGCTCATCAATTACAGCAGCTGCGTATGATGCAAATGTGATACTTCAGAATGTCTTTTCTGTGTAGGTACCACAGAACTCCCTTTATCCACCTTGAAACAGAATTCAGTGTCGACATAGATGCCACGTCCTCCTGGGAACCCTGTGTGTAGGATTCACTGTATTCACCTAGTTGTGCTTACGGGGGCTGAGCTCTGCTCTTTCGGCCCGCTTCTCAATTGTCAATCAACTGTTGCTAACTATTTTTTTCCACACCACACACACACACACACGCACCCCCTTTCCCCCCAGGAAGCAGCCCGTGACAGCTGACTAACTCCCAGGTACCTATTTACTTCTAGGTAACAGACGCATCAGGGTGAAAGAAACTCTGCCCATTGTTTCTCTCAACTGTCAATCTGCAGGAGGCGCTGTGCGCGCGCAGGAGGCGCTGTGTGCGCAGGAAACAGTACCGAGATTTGCAACAAATGTAATATTCGAGGCAAAATCACACACATCTCACTGTGTTGAGATTTTTTTTCTATTTTTTGGGTCAAATTTCTTCCACAACTCTCTGAAATTTTCGTCTCTTCTTCAATCTCTCCTCTCCCTTTCCCTTAACACCCGTCGGCCCGCCCTTTCTCATCACTTTCTCGGTAATTTCCGTTCCCGCTGTTCCAACTAGAGTCCTCTTTCATAACACACACACACACACACATATGGTTTGACGGGTCGTGCTGTTGTTAAGATTCGCTACCCGGAACAAAAAGTTCCAAGTAGCACGGGATATGGTGAGCCCGTAGTTGAACTGGGTCGTGCTGTGAGGAGGAAGAGGAGGAGAAGTAAAATATCAACACTAGAAATTCTAAGACCACAGAACAAAACAGAATCAACATTAAAGAAAGATGGAGAAACGTTATACGAAAATTTTGGAACGTGACAGAAAAGCAGTACGAGAATGACGTAGCAGCCAAAGTTACGGACCAATCTCACTTGTTCCATATCTGAAGCCCAGGATGTCTGAGCTACCCTGAGATGTGAATACATAGATGACAGGGGCGACACAGTCAAGAGGCAAGACAAGTTATCTTGATTCTTGAGTTATCTTGAGTTGATTTCGGGGCTTTAGTGTCCCCGCGGCCCGGTCCTAGACCAGGCCTCCACCCCCAGGAAGCAGCCCGTGAAAGCTGACTAACTCCCAGGTACCTATTTACTGCTAGGTAACAGGGGCATTCAGGGTGAAAGAAACTTTGCCCATTTGTTTCTGCCTCGTGCGGGAATCGAACCCGTGCCACAGAATTACGAGTCCTGCACGCTATCCACCAGGCTACGAGGCCCTGTGCTTAATAAAAGTTTCCAAGAGGTCTTCTTTAAGGGGAAACTTTATCTGCCAAGAGAGCAGAGTGTCCAAGAACGTAGTAGAGAAAAAAAAGAATGATGTTTTAAAACGGCAAGATATAACAACCCTGTTTAAGATAGGAGAAGATAAAGCATTTATAACAGATTGCATCACAGAGGTTTGATAAAGTATTTGGATCAATATTAGTAACTAAAGTCTTATCGATTGGGAAAATATACGAATAAAATCGAAGCAAAAGTGATTAGGAGGTATTGGAAATCGTAAAAGTATGACTTGAGATTTTGGGAAATAGGGTAGGATAAGAAGGTACCAAACACCGCCGGTGCGACCATTCAAAGTAATATTCACAAACCGAACCAAGTGGGACACATTTTGGATGGAAAAAAAAAGTTAAACTTATGGCTTTAGGGAGACGTGAGTAGGTGTACATAAATGGCATGTCTACATATGAGAGGATAATAGAGCAGAGAGGCAAGAAGTAAGAGGAAATAGAGGCAACGAAACAAAATGAGAAAGCAGCTCGGGCACCTCCAGTCAGTTAGCAAGACCAAGCAATATGAAGTACAGGGATGGTCCATATAGCACTGACCTTGTCATCCTCCACAAGGATCCAAATTTCAAGTAGTATAAACAGCATACGGGTTATGTAAACAAATGAGGATTGTATAATGAATAAGTATTAAGAACTGCACGAGATGGTTTAAGACGTGTTACTGCACATCATTGTATTTTGAAACGGAAATTTCCTTAAGTACTCTCGTATATTAATACATCTTCAGAAGGAGTGGAGTATTATTATACGAAAGTACTTAAGGAAATTCCTGTTTCAATTTTCCTCCGTGGTCTGACACTCACATTTTTAATCACGTGTTTATTTTCCGTGATTTACACACACCATTGTATTTATATATATACGAAACACATCAGTCATAGAGGACACCATCTTTCACGGGAGATACCAAGTGATCAGAGAAAAATGAAGGCACGGGGATGGAGAAGGAATATTACCTCTCGTGAAAACATTTTGGAAGAGTTGAGTAAATATCCAAAATATAGATGGCTTTCCACGTGACAATTTAAAGTATAGAAACCTTAGTGGACAAAACGGATAGTAGTATTACTATCGCATTGGCACATATGTCACACATTGACGTCTAGGGTACACATTGTCGCCACGGGCGCGGATTGACGCCAGGAGTGGACAACGCTTCGGATTCGTAGTCCTGAAGTTCCGGGTTCGATCCCTGGTGAATGCGAAAGCAAATGGGCAAAGTTTCTTTCATCCTGATGGGACTGTTACCTAGCAGTAAAATAGGTACCTGGGAGTTAGACAGCTGCTACGGGCTGCTTCCTGGGTGTGTAACAAAAAGGAGGCCTGGTCGAGAACCGGGCCGCGGGGACGCCAAGCCCCCGAAATCATTTCAACACAAGATCATCAACTCAAGGAAGGGGCGCACATTGACGCCAGGGGCAGACTTTAATAAAAAAAATATCGTCAACTGCTTATGAAGGACTTCCAAACGCGTGTATAATTCTCAAGTACCTGATAAAAGAATGAGACCAATACATATTACGTATATGAGACCAGTCCTATATAATGCAGCTGCTGGCAAAGCAAAAGAAGGCAACATGCAGTTTTAAATGATTTTCCACAACACGGGTAGCAGAGATAAGATAAATGCGTCTAAGAGGTCTGAGGGAACTAACAGCACTGAAAGGGAGAATACGAGGGGAAAGGTATTACGATCAGCAGTCGAAGAGTCACAATAACGTGGCTGAAGTATGTTGACCAGACCACACCACACACTAGAAAGTGAAGGGACGACGACGTTTCGGTCCGTCCTGAACCATTCTCAAGTCGATTGTGTCGAGTCACAATCGACTTGAGAATGGTCCAGGACGGACCGAAACGTTGTCGTCTTTTTTTCTAGTGTGTGGATTGGTCAACATATTACAATCAGCTGCTGAGGGGAGTTGTTACAGAGGTTAGAGCCATTTCCTGGCGTGGGACAGGTGGCCGAGAGACGCAGGTAGGAACTGGAAAGCAAGATGTTCCAGGATCAATCTATGGGAATGCTCTCGTATAGGTAAGAGTTTCATACAAGAAAGGAAACTATCAGGGGGAAAGCGCCAAGCCATTACGACTATATAGCACGTGGAAGGGGTCAGGATAAGGATTTGGAATAGGACGAAGGGAAAGGAATGGTGCCCCAACCACTTGGACGGTCGGGGATTGAACGTCGACCTGCATGAAGCGAGACCGTCGCTCTACCGTCCAGCCCAAGTGGTTGGGGGGAGTTTCATACAAGGAGGAGTTTGAAGCAGAGGTGGAGAATGGGAGACACTATTCAACAACACCAAGAATACATTTAGAGAGTTAACTGGATTTCGTATGAAATAAATGCACTGGACATAATGGCTATGAGGCGGGTCCCAGGTGCCGAATCTCCCTTACCATAGACACCACTAGCTAAGCCCAACTTGGCCAGCACACATGAGAGATGAGTTTCACATACCAAAGTGTTGTAGTATTAAACACCTCGTTTTCTCGCAGCAATTTTCATTATCCGCAAAACGCCTTTCACCTGCACACTTATTGCTTCAGAGCGCTCTTTTACCTTCCAAACAAAAGAATTCACGGGAGCTGTCGGCGACGGGCATCCTGTTCTTGCCCCGGAGCCCTCAGGGGCGGACGAGGAGAGCCACAACATTAAACACAGCCACAAAGGAACAGCTCCTTTACGTCGATAATTAACTTATGTGAGCCCCCTTCTGTGAGCCCCCTTCTGTGAGCCCCCTTCTGTGAGCCAACATCAACTACTTGTCAGACGTTTTTTGGGGGATCTTTGAGCTTGGCTACGGTGGAGTAATTTATATAAAGAAGAGAAGAATGAATGCTTCGACGTGTGGGGCTCTAGGCCCAGCCTTGGAAGGTAGGGAGGAAGGAGTGATAACAGAGGCAGGGAATGATAAAACAGCGCCTAGGATGGGAGGGATGAAACAGTGATAGGTTTAGGGAGAATGGAGTGATAAGAAAATTTATAAGAAGTCTGGAGTCCTCATGGATGAGGGGGGCGTCTGGAGTCCTCATGGATGAAGGGGGGTGTCTGGAGTCCTCATTTATGAAGAGGGGGGGGCGTTTCTAGTCCTCATGGATGAAGGGGGGTGTCTGGAGTCCTCATGGATGAAGAGGGGGGGGGGCGTTTCTAGTCCTCATGGATGAGGGGGGACGTCTGGAGTCCTCATTTGATGAGGGAGTGTCAAGTGAGGATGAGGAACACCTAGTGAGGGAGTTAGAGATGAGGGAGGACCAAGCACGTGAGGAGAGGGGATGGGGGGGGAGGGTAGAAATGCTCCTAATCTACTCTTATCATTTAGAGATGTCTCATTGCCTCGCTAAACGTTTTGAACTTCAAGGGTATGGAGCATTACTTCTGCAATTCGGCCTATAATTTTTTTGGCAACCTTGCAAGGCGTGTAGGACCTTGGCGTTAAGAATAAAGGGTTTAGAACCAGTTTAGAACTGGTTTCATCAGGGTCTAAACCTTGAAATCAGGGTTTAGAACCCACTTCACTTGCCAGTGAAGTGGGCCTGTAAGTGTTTGGTGTGTGTGTGTGTGTGTGTGTGTGTGTGTGTGTGTGTGTGTGTGTGTGTGTGTGTGTGTGTGTGTGTGTGTGTGTGTGTGTGTGAGAACCCAGTCCCTCCACATAAACAAAGACCCAAAGTCCATTCCATCGAGCCGCCAGACCCAACGCTGTTTATGAAGGGAAAAGGTTTACACACGACTCACAACTGTTGACGTTCGAACACTTCCGGAACAAGTGCTTCACTGACGAATTTTGTTCGAACCACTACACTGTAAATGCTTCACCCACGTACTACAAATACAAATAATCGCCAACAGAACCTAAACACCTAACCTAACCCATGTCTATATATGCACAATATACTAATATAATATTCATTTATATTTGAGAAAATTCCTATTTTGAATGAACAGCATGTTAAAATTTATGAATGCGTCTTTGGGGTCGACCGCTGGTGGGAATGGACTTGGTTTGCGGATGGGTTGGTGTGCGTGCGTGTGTGTGTATGCGCATACGTACACGTGCGTACGTATTTGCGCATGCGCTCTCTTCTGCTGGCGTCGTGCGGGACTCACTCTCAGCCTCCCGCCACATAAACCATCTGGCCCTTAGCGTCACCGATCCCAAACTGTTAAGCATTTTAGCCCTGATAGCCTATCGCATTTTCAAGCGTCCGTCGTATATTTTGAGACGTAAATCAGGTTGTATTTACGGGTAAACTTCGGGTGTTTGGCACGTCCTGCCACAGGAGCAGGGGCCTCCAACCTCTCTCCTCTGTGGTGTTAAGGAACAACATTAAACTGAATTATTAGTTTGGCTTTACACACAGAAATCACAATAGCGTGATGCATCAAATGAAGTCGGTGGAATTCCCGGTTGCAATTCTTTTTACCCCGTCGTGGCCTAGTCGACTAAGGCAGCGTCTAGGATCATCCCGGGCGTAGGTTCGAACCCTCATCACGACCTTTGTTGATTTGTTCAGAGTGGCTTTGTTATGGAAAAGCGTATAATGTTGTTACATGACATGATTGTTATTATATATATAATGTTATATGATAACATATTTTTATAAAGTAATTTTATTTACTATATTATATATAGTAATATAGTAAATATATCTTTATTATAGTTATATATATATATATATATATATATATATAATATATAATTATATATATATATATATATATATTTATATATATATAATATATATAATAATATATAATATATATATATATATATATATATATATATATATATATATATATATATATATATATATATATATATATATAAAATCTTTCACTTGGCCAATAGGAGCCTCGAACCCAGGACCATAGAAGAAAACTGGAGCTCTACCAACCAGGCTATGAACACCTCCAGACTCATAACCCCCCCCCCCCCCCCCCCGCCCTCCACCAGAGAAGGCCTAAATCTCTCAGATTTATATACCATCTCCTGGTGATCCACAATCAACACACGACTGCAGGCACTACTTTCATGGGCGGAGGGATATCATTGAGTTACGGTCTGCCAGCTGACGTAGTCCGCCTCTCGCGGACAAATGTCTACACCCATTCTTTTATATATAACTTTTTCTAGCTGGAAATAAAGTCTGGACCGACAAATTTTCCATACTAGAGCTAAGGTTCGTAAAAGCCTGCACCTGGCCCACCTGCGTGGCCAATGTTACGAAGCTTACCTCCAGTAAGAGATATTGTGTCAAGGGCTTTGTAGCAGTTAGGGTACAGAGAGAGAACTTGTATATAAAAAGCATTGAAGCAGATATTTGTATCTTTTGAGGCTACGTATGCTCCTTTTGGGGGGGTTTATCAGGAGGGTAATAGCACACGTCCCCTAGATCAGGAAGAGTTACTAGCCACAGGATACGTGGCTTGGGCCTTGTACTAGCCACAGGATACGTGGCTAGGGGCCTTGTACTAGCCACAGGATACGTGGCTAGGGGCCTTGTACTAGCCACAGGATACGTGGCTAGGGGCCTTGTACTAGCCACAGGATACGTGGCTAGGGGCCTTGTACTAGCCACAGGATACGAGGCTAGGGGCCTTGTACTAGCCACAGGATACGAGGCTAGGGGCCTTGTACTAGCCACAGGATACGAGGCTAGGGGCCTTGTACTAGCCACAGGATACGTGGCTAGGGGCCTTGTACTAGCCACAGGATACGTGGCTAGGGGCCTTGTACTAGCCACAGGATACGTGGCTAGGGGCCTTGTACTAGCCACAGGATACGTGGCTAGGGGCCTTGTACTAGCCACAGGATACGTAGCTAGGGGCCTTGTACTAGCCACAGGATACGTGGCTAGGGGCCTTGTACTAGCCACAGGATACGTGGCTAGGGGCCTTGTACTAGCCACAGGATACGTGGCTAGGGGCCTTGTACTAGCCACAGGATACGTGGCTAGGGGCCTTGTACTAGCCACAGGATACGTGGCTAGGGGCCTTGTACTAGCCACAGGATACGTGGCTAGGGGCCTTGTACTAGCCACAGGATACGTGGCTAGGGGCCTTGTACTAGCCACAGGATACGTGGCTAGGGGCCTTGTACTAGCCACAGGATACGTGGCTAGGGGCCTTGTACTAGCCACAGGATACGTGGCTAGGGGCCTTGTACTAGCCACAGGATACGTGGCTAGGGGCCTTGTACTAGCCACAGGATACGTGGCGAGGGGCCTTGTACTAGCCACAGGATACGTGGCTAGGGGCCTTGTACTAGCCTCGGGCCACGACCTAACACTGACAGGGTTCTTAGGGCCAGCCCGTCCCGTCCAACCTGTCCTCTTAAAAATGTCGCTTTTGGCCGTTTACCTGTATGGCCGCAAGTGGACGTAATTTGAAAATGAAAAAAATGAAAATAATTTTTGGATTTTTTTTCCAACAGTAAGTTAAGGTTCCTCTGGTAGGTTAGGTGGGCAGGAAATTCTGTTTCAAATTTTTATGAAAAAATGTTAATTGAACATTTCCTCTCCTAACCTTTCTGAATAGGCCGGACGATTCAAACAGAAAACGGGACAGTACGTCACTTTTGTGAGTCGATTTCATTTCAAATTACGTCCAAATTTGGTAATAGCGCGCATACGAGCGGAAAGCGACGTTATTTTTAAGAGGACGGGTTAGTCACGGAGGACACACACCAACACAAATAAGTGACAGCGTCCACTTGATCCGAGAGGGAGAGGGATAGAGGGAGAGAGGGATAGAGGGATAGAGGGAGAGAGGGAGAGAGGGATAGAGGGATAGAGGGAGAGAGAGAGAGAGAGAGAGAGAGGGAGAGAGGGAGAGAGAGAGGGAGAGGGGGAGAGAGAGAGGGAGAGGGAGAGAGAGAGGGAGAGGGAGAGAGAGAGAGAGAGAGAGAGCTGGCATGGCTCATTAGCTCAGTATTCTGGTGGTGTTGTGTCACGTGCGAGTCCCTCAGTCATTATTATGCTCCGGCCGCCCATAAACACGTCCTATGGCTTTCCCAGCTGAGGCTACCCCCTTGTGTGGAATGTCTACCCACTGGGGAAGTGGGACACTAGCTCTCTGTCTCTGTCTCTGTCTCTCTGTGTCTCTGTCTCTCTGTGTCTCTCTGTGTCTCTCCAATATATTATATAATCGAAACCCTAATGACAGCCTGCCCAACTTCATTTACTTTTCAAAAGGGTCACAACGAACCTAATAAGTTGTAAAGCTGTAACGAATTTGACGCACTATTTTTAACTTCAAGCGTTCAGGGGATTTAGCGAAATTGCACTTCTTCGATGACCACTCGAGAAAGCAAAATGTCCGTGTCAAAGCTCGCGATACGTCAAAACAAGCGCTTGGAGTGCGGGTGGCAGCATTAGCAAAATAAGATATATATGAATTGGTGGATCTTAGAGTTTATCCCGTGGCTTTTGGTGTGACGCTGAGAGTTGAGCAGTTGACAACTTGTCTCCTGTTAGTAGGCTGCTGCTGTCCTAGAACAGCAGCAGCCTAGATTCCTAGATTCGCTACCTAGAACAAAAAATTCCAAGTAGCACGGGCTATAGCGAGCCCGTAGTGGACTTGTTAGTAGGCTTAGAGGCTTCTCCTCCCAAATCTCATGGTAAGCCTTGCCGTACTAGTTATCCCTGGAACAAGATCCGCTAATTGGTTAACAACCGGGTCTTCAGTTGTTTGGCCAGGGGGTGAACAAGGTGAAACAGATTTGATTGATTGTTGCCGCCGGAGGCGGCTAGTTTATTGTGCACCCCATACTCATCCTGTGAGCGGTAGCGCAAAAAAGGGTTACTGAGGGCACAAAAAGGTCTTTTTCAGACCTCAACGGAGATTATTACATTAACAATTTCAGCAATCCTTCACACCGTATTACAATGTCAGTTAAAGAGAATGTTCTATTTCAAGAGTTATATATATAGTAAGTCATTATACTTATTATATATACAGAAGTAACTTTAGTCCTGGTCGATATTCAGACCTAAAATAATATAATAGCCAAGACTTAACCAAGTTAATGAGACTTGAAGTTATGGCCGAGTTAGAATTAGTACTTGTAGATCAGCGTCTTTTCAACCTTATGCAACCCGTTCTCGCAAATTTAATAAGTCAATATTGACTTATTAGTTGCGTGCATAGGCGACATACTAAACATAATAGTTTCCCCTTTAAAAGCTTCATAGAAAACACAGACCTTACCTAACCTACTTAGTATGTTAAAATAAGCATCTTATAGCTTCGTAATTACAATTGTTACTTAACCTATTATAGGTATAGGTTAGGTAATAATTGTAATTACGAAGCAAAAAGATGCTTATCTTAACATACTAAGTATGTTAGGTAAGGTCGGTGTTTTCTATGAGGCTTTTCAAGGGAAATTATTGTTAAGTATGTCACCTATGCACATATTTAATAAGTCAATATTGACTTATTAAATTTGCGAGAACGGGTTGCCTTATGACCCATAAAATAATTCCGGGTAGAACATTAGACAAACACAGACGCGGATTTCATTATCAACTGAAAGGAGTCAATTTCTGTCTTTGCTCTTGATGTAAATTAGAAACAATATATGCCAAAATTACTCAAAAATATATATACATAAATGATTACAATTAACCTGTTATTCACTATATATCTTGCGAAATCCCTAGTTATCTTCAAGGGTCCATAGACCCCAGATTAAGAACCTGCTATAAATAGAGAGAAATAGAGAGAAATAAATAGAAAATAGAAAAAAAATAGAAAAAATAAATAGAAAAATAAATATAAAAAATATAGAAAACCAATGGAATTTAGAGAGAATAGAGAGAACTCAGATCAGAGCATTTCGAATAATTAGTAAACAAATATATGTTTATACAAGCAACGATATACATCCACCGATTTGTATTGCTCATTACTTTTGTTATAACAGATTTGATTTGATGTTAAGGATAAATTAGGGGGGGGGGGTACCGGGAGTTACCGGGAGTTATCTAGTACCCCCCTGTGGTGTGCGTCTGTGCGTCTGTGGTGTGCGTCTGTGGTCAGTCTTGGGGTCTGCGTCTGTGGTCTGCGTTTCTAGTCGGCGTCTCTGGTCTGTGTCTCCCTCTTATCCATCCAATTATCCATCAATCTATATATCTATCGCCAACTATTTATCAATCCATATATCTATCACCATCTATCCATTCATATGTCTATCCATCCAGTTACATAGCCATCTATCCATTCTGTTCATCCTTCAATCCACTACGGGTTCACCATAGCCCATGCTGCTTGGAACTTTTGTTCCGAATAGCTGAATCTAAAACAAGCACCACCTTATATCCACCGATAGAGGATGGATAGACCGATCCATCTCCTATCGGTCTATCCAATCCATCAATCTACTGTCTCAGTCTCTCGTATACAAAATACAATTGTCTACCGTTGGTGTGGGTGGTCGCCAGGGCAAGTGGTGTGAAATACAACAGCTAAATAGAATAGGTACTCTATTTACGTTGCAAAAGGGGTGTAGCTTAAGACTTCTTTGGGATGAATTGTCTGTTTTATGTGATTATGGGCAAATTGTGAATAGCAGGAAATTTGCAAATTTTTCAGAAATCAATGCATAATGGTGTATATGACAATTGGAGAAATTGGGTTTTGGATTTTTTTATCAAAATCGGGATCAGTGCCCAAAATCATCGTGGGGGTCTGAGCGTGACCCTGGCAGGCTGTTTTTTTTTTTAATTATGGCATCTTCGACCAGCCTATGTTCGTCCCGTACCCCAGACCATTCCCTCTGTCAATTTGGGTGAGGCTAGCCGCAAGCATCTGGCCTCCATCTTAGGACAAATATGGAGACAGCTTGACACAGGCACTCTCTCTTACCTGTAAGTTCCCTGACAATGAAATCGATGGCGTGTGGAATCGGTTGCTCCTCTTGTCACAACGTCACAAAACATTGCTCTAACGGTTACCTTGAGGTTACCTTGAGGTGATTTCGAGGCGTATTGACCCCGCGGCCCGGTCGTCGACCAGGCCTCCTCGTTGCTGGACTGGACAACCAGGATCTTACGAGAGGATCTTACTGTGTACGACCATTCTCTGAATCCCGATGTTAAATCGGACATTGAACCACAGATGAACGTGATAAGAGGATCTTGATCTATCTTTGGAGGCGTTTCCACGTGCCTCAGGTCTACACAGTCCCCCAAAATCACGTAGAATAGAGCGTGAGGAACGGGCCTCTTCTTGGGTTATTCAAGAAATTATTTAATCCATCCTCAACTTGTCTTTTAAAATTGGAACATAATAAAAAGATTGAGAGCTGGAGAAACGTATTGGGCCCACTCAAGGCCCAATACGTTTTTGAGCCCACTCAAGGCTCAAGGCCTAGTTCGTTCCTAGGCAAGCCTGCGTATATTACCTTACCCGGTTCTTTGTTCCAAGATCTAAACAGTTGACCAGACCACACACTAGAAATTGAAGGGACGACGACGTTTCGGTCCGTCCTGGACCATTCTCAAGTCGATTGTGACTCAATCGACTTGAGAATGGTCCAGGACGGACCGAAACGTCGTCGTCCCTTCAATTTCTAGTGTGTGGTCTGGTCAACATACTTCAGCCACGTTATTGTGACTCATCGCCTGCACTAAACAGTTCTTTTCTCAGTGCAAGTCATTTCACCGACTACATTTTGGGATTCTATGGACTGGTGAGCAGTTCAAAGGCTGCATGGATAAGGTGTTAGAATTGGTGACCATTTCAGGAGGATATATTGTTCAGGATCACAGTTAACTTGAGAATGGTCCAGGACGGACCGAAACGTCGTCGTCCCTTCACCTTCTAGTGTGTGGTCTGGTCAACACATTGTTCAGATTGGATGTGAGTGACGCATATTTAGTCGTAGCTACAAACAGAGAATGAGACACTAGTGAGAAAACTAGTGAAAGTGAGACAAAAAAATTACGAAAATAATTATCAGGGGGAAAGCGTCAAGCCATTACGACTATCTTGAGGGTATCTTGAAATGATTTCGGGGCTTAGCGTCCCCGCGGCCCGGTCCTCGACCAGGCCTCCTTTTTTACACATCCCCCAGGAAGCAGCCCGTAGCAGCTGTCTAACTACCAGGTACCTATTTACTGCTAGGTTAAAAGGGGCATTAGGGTGAAAGAAACTCTGCCCATTTGTTTCAGCCCCCATCGGAGATCGACCCCGTTACCTCAGAACTATAAATATATATATAATAAATATAATATAATGTGTGTGTGTGTATAGACTATATAGCACTTTTTTATATAAATGCGAACCATTACCAACTAAAATCAACCATGTTTTGCACGTACACATAGTGAAGGTGCTGCAGCCCTTTGCTGTGATGATGGGCTGGAGGACACAAAGGACGCCCAACCACACCATCTGTAAATAATTATTTTCTCCAGCAGTCCAAAGCAAGTTCTCAGGCTTAAGAGTATTACACTCTAGACTTGTGAATTCACGGTATGGGTAGAATAATCATTTTATGGCAGGATAATTCTTCACTTCTCTGAGTTCGGTTTTAGACTGAGATTTTAATGTTATATGTTTGTATACAAAAAGGTATACAAACATATATACTGTATACAGCTGTTTCCGGATCTCTTTCTCTCGATCTCTCTCTCAATTGTCAGTCAACTGGTGTAGAGATTCTTGACCCTATTGGTCTCAATCATATCTACATTTGAAACTGTGTATGGAGTCAGCATCCACCACATGGATGCTGTCTCCGTGGTGTAGTGGTAAGACACTCGCCTGGCGTTCCGCGAGCGCTATGTCATGGGTTCGTATCCTGGCCGGGAAGGATTTACTGGGCGCAATTCCTTAACTGTAGCCTCTGTTTAACGCAACAGTAAAATGTGTACTTGGATGAAAAAACGATTCTTCGCGGCAGGGGATCGTATTCCAGGGACCATAGGATTAAGGACTTGCCCGAAACGCTACGCGTACTAGTGGCTCTACAAGAATGTAACAACTCTTGTATATGTATGTAACATCATATCCTAATAAATTCCATTTCTTTAAAAAAGAACTTTTTCAGTGTCATAGTTGTCTCCAGCTCATTTAGGTACTCAATTTCCACCTGTGTCCCCTAGTGTGTGTGTGACTGCTTTGTTAAATAAACTTTTTATCTCATTCAATTCCTGGGAGAATCTTGAATGTTGTCATGATGTTTCCCGTAACTCTTCTGTCTTCCAGCGACTTGAGGTTTAGTTCCCGTAGTCTCTCCTCGTAGCTCATATCCCTCAGCTCGGGTACTAGTCAAGTGGCATGCCTCTAAACCGTCTCTAATTTAGTCTGTTGCTTGACGAGATACGGGCTCCATGCTGGAGCTGCATACTTCAGGATTGCTCTGACATTTGTGGTATACAAGGTTCTGAGTGATTTCTTACACAAGTGGCTAAAGGCTGTTCTTATGTTGGCCAGCCTGGCATATGCCGCTGATGTTATCCTTTTGACGCGGGCTTCAGGGGACAGGTCTGGCGTGATATTAACCCCCAGGTCTTTCTCACTCGCAAATTGTTGAAGAATTTCATCTCCCAAGTGATACCTTTGATCTGGCCGCCTGCTCCTTACGCCTATTTGTATTACTTTGCATTTGCTCGGGTTAAACTCTAACAGCGATTTGTTGGACCATTCCTTCAGTTTGTCCAGGTCATCTTGATCTGGACGAGGACATGCCTCTTGCTGTCCTCTTCTGTCTTAATCCTTCTCATAATTTTTGTATAGTCAGCAAACATTGAGATGAATGAGTCTATACCATCTGGAAGACCATTTACGTATATCAGAAACAGGATAGGTCCGAGTACAGAGCCCTGTGGAACTCCACTGGTGATTTCACGCCATTAGGTCTCACCCCTCAGTAACTCTACTTCCTATTGCTTAGGTACTCCCTTATCCACTGGAGCACCCTAACAAATACTCTTGTCTGTTTCTCCAACTTATGCACCAGCTTCTTAGGGGGGGGGGGGTATTGTGTCAAAGGCTTTTCGACAGTCCAAGAAATTGCAATCTGTTTACCGTTCTTTTTCTTACTTAATCTTGCTTATTGTCACCTGGTCGTAGAATTCTGTTAAACCTGTGAAGCAAGATTTGTCGTCCTTGAACCCATGTTGGTGGTGTGTCCATCAACATCTGGGGGACAGATGTTGGGGTTCACATCTGGAGAGAAGGAACTTCGTCCCTGCTCTCCACACGACGTAAGAGGACGGGTTGGATAGGGAGGGTTCGGGGAGGAGGGGGGGGGGGGGGTTACATTTCTTTCTGGGGTTGCTGGGCTGCTTTGTGTGTGTGTGTGTGTGTGTGTGTGTGTGTGTGTGTGTGTGTGTGTGTTGTGTGTACTCACCTAGTTGTGCTTGTGGGGGTTGAAGGGAAGGGAACTATCAGGGGGGGGGAAGCGCCAAGCCATTACGACAATATAGCACATGGCAGGGGTCAGGATTGCGGGCTTTGCCAAAGAGCGCGAGAGAGAGCGGGCGCTGAAGAGCTTCGGCTCTTTGGTCCCGCCTCTCAACTGTCAATCAACAGGTGTACAGGTTCCTGAGCCTACTGGGCTCTATCATATCTACACTTGAAACTGTGTATGGAGTCAGCCTCCACCACATCACTGCCTAATGCATTCCATCTGTTAACTACCTTACACAAATTTCTAAAGACACTTTTGATGTTAGCCAGCCTCGCATACACCGCTGATGATTCTCTTTTTATGTGAACTTTAGGAGACAGGTTCGGTGTTATATCAACTAAGAGATCCTTCTCCCTATTCGTTTCTTGGAGGATTTCATCTGCCATTCAATACCTTGTGCCTGGCCCCCTGCTCCCTCAATCTAGTTCCATTACATTGACTTGAGTTAAACTTTCGTAGCCATTTGTTGGACCATTTCTTCAGTTTGTCAAGGTCATCTTGTAGCCTCTTGATGTCATCCTCTGTCATAATCCTTCTCATAATTTTGACATTACCAGCAAACATTGAGAGGGACGAATTTATTTTCTCTGAAAGATCGTTTACATGTACGTTAAACAGGATAGGTCCAAGGACTGAACCCTGTGGGATTCCGCGTGTGATATCTCGTCACTCTGAGATCTCGCCCCCTCACAGTGACTCGCTGTCTTCTGTTGCTTAGGTACTCCCTTATCCATTTGAGTGCTGTGTGCATCACTGTGTGTGATTCACTGAACAAGAAGGCTAGTAGGTGAGTGAGATGGGAAGGTGGTGATGGTGGTGATGGTTGGCGGTGATGGTTGGTGGTGATGGTTGGTGGTGATGGTTGGCGGTGATGGTTGGCGGTGATGGTTGGCGGTGATGGTTGGTGGTGATGGTTGGCGGTGATGGTTGGTGGTGATGGTTGGTGGTGATGGTTGGCGGTGATGGTTGGCGGTGATGGTTGGCGGTGATGGTTGGCGGTGATGGTTGGCGGTGATGGTTGGCGGTGATGGTTGGCGGTGATGGTTGGCGGTGATGGTTGGCGGTGATGGTTGGCGGTGATGGTTGGCGGTGATGGTTGGCGGTGATGGTTGGCGGTGATGGTTGGCGGTGATGGTTGGCGGTGATGGTTGGCGGTG
>NC_091202.1:35378938-35391438 GCF_040958095.1 Procambarus clarkii
ATTTTTATGTAATTAGTGAAAATGTGGATTTTAGATGACGTAACTTATTTTATTTATTTTATATACTTATTTTACTGGTTTATGACTTATGCAAAACGTTCTTTTAAGTCAAGTTTTCAGAATCTGAAGTTGTATTTAAATCTCTTGTACTTAACTTAAAATCAAATACAAACAGCTACTTTAATAGAGATTCACGCAAGCATACTGAGAGTAGGAAAAAAACTAGAAACCGAGATTATACATATTTTCAACAAAATATGTCTGGAATATACAGTAATACACACATGTATATCGCTCTCTAACACGATCAAGAGAAATAATCATATTGAAAATGTTATGTCATTTGATGATCACATGAATAAGGTGCTAAGGCATCCAAACATCATAGAACTTGAAGAAAGCTTCGATGCAATTGCTTCTTAAGATTCATGATGATTTGGAAGATGATAAAAATGGGAAGATTAAGAGATACAAAAAAGCAAGAATAGGTAGCACCTCTAAAAAGCCAACTTCAGGATGTACTAGAGAGGGTAGGAGAGAAAAAATGCCATCTTTTAGGGGCTAAAAACCAGAAGAGAACAACCTTGATAAAAGTAGAAGACTTGAAGGAATGTCTCTAATGGAAGGTAAATGGGTTTCAGGATAGAACAAAATTGGTGGAAGGAAAGGTAACAAGAGAAGTGAGGAGGGCAGCAGAGGACGAAATCAAAGAGCTAGAGATTGTAATTAATAAATGGGGATCAAAATGAGGTATAACATCTTTGCTGAAATAGGAAGCTCCGAGAGGAAAACAGATCTTACAGGTAATTTCCAAGGTCATGACATGTACAAGGCAAGAGCGGAGAAGGAATAATGTGGTAATTTAATAGCTTCCAGAGCCAGGGAGGAACAGATGGAAAATGAGGAAATTGAAATAAGTTTATTGAGGTAAAAAACACACAAAGGGACGATATACGACGTTTCGTCGTCGATACGTAGAGGAAACGTCGTTTCCTCTCCAATACTTTGGCGAAACTGGCCGTACACTGAATGACAGACTTAAAGAACACAAGAGAAGTGTTAAGTATGCAGACACTAACAATGCTCTCTTCTGCCATGTGAGGGATTCTAATCATCCCATTGATTGGTCTTCCTCCAAAATAATCTTTCCTGCCTCTACTCTACACAGACGCCGTCTTGTAGAATCGGCTCTTATACACAAAGTACCCAACATGAACTTGAGTCCTGGCTTTGTTGCTGTGGACTCTTCCCTTTCACAGTATTTACTCAAATGCTCTAATCTTTATAACAAACGTGACTTAACATAAGCTTACCCCTTCCATTCATCTTTCTCTTTTTCTCTTCCTTTTCTTTCTCTCTTCTCCCTTTTTCTGTGCATTGTCTTCTCCTACGCTCCCTTGCTATCCTCTTCTTATTCCTATTACTATCTCCTTCGGTTCGGTGGTTATAATAGGAGCTGCCTCGTATGGGCCAATAGGCCTTCTGCAGTTCTCATTATTACTACTATCCCCTACACCTTACTTTCCTCCTCAGCTCTCTCTGGCCTATTTATTGCCTGTCCCTACCTGTCCTCATCACAATCGACTTGAGAATGGTCCAGGACGGACCGAAACGTCGTTGACCCTTCAACTTCTAGTATGTGGTCTGGTCAACATACTTCAGCCACGTTATTGAGACTCATCGCCTGCAACACACAAAGGGATGAGGTAGCTCAAGCTATTCTCACCCCGTTCAGTACATCGTGTTAATACATACATATAAACACATCACAAACAATAAATATATTGCCAAACATTCTGAGAGATAAACATCTATATTTTCTCCTTTACACAAGAAGTATGGTACCAGACGTACACAAATACTTTTATGACCAAAAAATGAGGAAATATAATATCCAAAATGCACACTATATAAGATGAAGAAACGATTGTCTGTCTCTATGTATTAGGTTGCAGGCTAGAGGCTTAGGGCTAGCCTCGTGCAACTATGCGAGGTGAATGATCGTTGTTACGGACCCATTGATCCTATTAACGGGGGGTTGGACATAATAATGACACCGGCCTTACCTAATCAGTGAAACGTGGCTGGCAGAGTCCCTAGACTTATTCAATCGAAAACGCTTCTGCTAGATGCGGTAGCAGTGGTAATACACAAAATGCATCCGGAGTCTGCCAGTGCAAACCGCTTATCACATGCCTCTGTATGACTAACCATCCTGTGTGATGGGGATTTTTTAGCAACACCTAGTTAGCTTTTTTGACACTGTACTCCACTTCATATAGTCTAGGGTAGCTGCACTAATGCAGATGTACCTCATATCTTAATAAAAAAAAAAAAAAAAAAAAAATGCTAGATGCGGACTTTTTAGTATCCTATACCTTATTCACTCTTGAGTTGATGACATCCTTATAATGCAGCCGGAGTCTACCAGTGCAGACTACTGTACTGATCACGTGCCTCTGTATCTAGTGTGTGGATTGGCTAACCATGTTGACCAATCCACACGCTAGAAAATGAAGTGACGACGACGTTTCGGTCCGTCCTGGACCATTCTCAAGCCGATTGAGAATGGTCCAGGACGGACTGAAACGTCGTCGTCCCTTCATTTTCTAATGTGTGGATTGGCCAACATACTTCAGCCACGTTATTGCGACTCATCGCCTGTATATGACTAACCATCCTGTGTGATGGTTAAGTTTAAGCATCATGTTGCTAGTGCTTGACACTGTGTACTCTTCTTCATATAGTCCAAGACAGCTGTACCTAAATGTGTTAATTGTAAATTGTATTTTTTAAACAAAAAAATTGTAAATTCTGTATTACATGTTCAGAGGGGGAGAGAAGGGAGACGTTTGAAGACAAGGAAGGATGTTAATTGTAGTTGGTTTTTAGATTTAGTTATTCAGAACAAAAAGCTCCAAGTAGCACGGGTTATGGCGAGCCCGTAGGTGGAGGATCTTTGGAGCCATTATCTGTATCAGTAGCTGATCTGGGGATGGGTCCGTGGACGCGCCAATCAAGACCTAGACTATATGGCTAGTCAGACCGGTGAATTGATGAAGTACACTCGTTACTCTCAGCTAAGTACCACAGGAGTCAGCGGGGCTGTCGGCGGTCTAGGGGGAGCTGTCAGGGTGTTACAAGATGACAGGGGAGGAGAAAGGGTATCTTTAAAGAGAGGAGGAGACACGTGAAGAGGGGAAGAATAGAGAGGGGGAGAAAGGGTTGAAGGGAATTATCAGGAAACAGCACCAAGCCATTACGACTATATAGCACTGGGAAGGGGTCAGGATTAAGGATTTGGGATGGGACAGAGGAGGGGGGGGGGCACAATGGTGGCTAACCCCTTGGACGGTCAGGGATTGAACGCCGACCGGCATGAAGCGTTACCGTCGCTCTACCGTCCACCCCAAGTGGTTGATCTGGACAGTAGAGCGATGGAAGGTTGTTAAAGAGAGAGGGAGAAATGGTGGACAGAGAGGGGGGGGATGTTGGAGAGTGGGGGTGAAAGGTGGAGACGAGGGATAGACTGGAAGAGGGAGCAGAGCGTCATGGAGAGGAAAATAGAGGGAGGGGGAGGGAAAGGGAGAGGGGGAGAGAATTGGCTACAGCCGGGTCCACCTCTCAGTAGCGATATAAGAACAAAAACAGTTAGAAACCACACAGTCAGGTCTAGAAAACGAGGAGAGGTCTCACAATCAACCAAGAGGTCACCTGTGAGCAGCCTAACCCACCAACTTCAACAGGTCTTTACAAGATAACCATTATGGAAACCGTAGTTGAGAGATGAACTGGCCAGATGAAACGCTGAACAACGTAATAGTTACTTTGATAGTTAAAAAAAACTGGAGGAACTAGATGAGAAAAATATCGAAGTTTGAATCAGACAATTTCACTATGGTTGCTGAAGCAGCCTGCAGAAGTAGCTGGTTGCTTGCTATCTAAAATTGTGTATTAAACACTCGAGATAGGAAATATTCGAGAATTCTGCAAATGGAAAAAAGGCAGTCGTAGTACCAGTATTAAAAGAAAACAGCAGACACTAAATTACTTACCAGTATGGCTGATAACCATTTCACGTAAAAAGCTATAGAAAGTAATGAAGGTTAAGAATGATGGAGAAATTTGCAAAGGACAAACTTTGGAACAAAAGCACGAATTAAGAAAGGGAAGGTTGTGGCTAATAAACTTGATTGACTTCTATGAAAAAGTTACTTTAATAAGATAGGAAAGTTAAAATTTGATTGAGCCTATTTTCCAAGATTGTCAAAAAGCATTTTATACTGTTCTTCTCTAAAGCTTGTACATAAAGATGGGGAAGCCAGCTTGTGTAACTGGTAAAACACTGAACAAGCAGACAAATGGCTGCAAGAGTTCAACCCCCAGTAAGTGCAGGATATACAAGATGCATCAGTATGCATCTTAGACAGGAGAGAGCTGGGAGAAGCCTCAGAGGAAACATGATCACAACATGAAAGCTTGAAACACAATCAAGGCAATTAAACCCCCAAAAATACAATTAAATGCACTTGCCCTCCAAGGAAGTAAACGAGTGAATTGCATTCAAAATAAAGTTACTGAACTTGAGGTATAAGAGACCAAGGTAGAATATGTAGATAAACCAAGATAAAGAGAGTGAAGTAGGTAGACTGGGAGACATATCTATATCCCTGTGCTGAAATTAAACACCTTTTTTTTTTTACTCTTTACTAATAATGACTGTTTATACCATGATAATACGTACACACACACACACACACACACACACACACACACACACACACACACTGCCACTATGTTTTATAATGTGGTAGGATTGTGAGCTCCTATTTTCCTTATTAGGGTTCATTAAGGGTCCACTAAGTAGAGCTGTCTCATGCAAATTTGGCCACTGTTTGAACACGTCATTAGGATGGAGGGCTTTGCCTGCCTGCCTGCCTGCCTGCTTGCCTGCCTGCCTGCCTGCCTGCCTGCCTGCCTGCCTGCCTGCCTGCCTGCCTGCCTGCCTGCTTGCCTGCCTGCCTGCCTGCCTGCCTGCTTGCCTGCCTGCCTGCTTGTCAAACTGCCTGCCCCAGTTGCCAGCATTACCAAGGGAAAAATCTTTGTATATTGTATAATATTAACCGGCAAGATTTATTGTAAGATTTATACAACAGATAATGTATACCTGTGTTGTATTGACACGGAGAGCAAAAATCTATTTGGTGTTGGCCTGAAGGCCTGTCACCTTTAGCAGGGTCAATAATACAATACCTTTAGCAGGGGTCAATAATAGTCCCTTTAGCAGGGGTCAATAATAGTCCCTTTAGCAGGGGTCAGTAATAAAACACATTTAGCAGGGGTCAATAATGCAATACCTTTAGCAGGGGTCAATAATACAATACCTTTAGCAGGGGTCAATAATACAACCCCTTTAGCAGGGGGTCAATAATACAACCCCTTTAGCAGGGGTCAATAATACAACCCCTTTAGCAGGGGTCAATAATACAACCCCTTTAGCAGGGGTCAATAATACAACCCCTTTAGCAGGGGTCAATAATACAACCCCTTTAGCAGGGGTCAATAATACAACCCCTTTAGCAGGGGTCAATAATACAACCCCTTTAGCAGGGGTCAGTAATACCACCGTCTATAACTTATTGACCACCCTGTAAGAATACTTTATTACTCGTGAACATTATTTAAGATAAATGTAAAGTATGTATACTCACTGGGGAATATGTATACACCTCTTGCTCAATACATCAGCGTCAGCCGGGTAATATATTAAAATAATGACCAGTATAGATTAAATAAAATTATAGTGACTTAATTGTGCAAAAATAGCGAACAATTATGGAGATTAGTGTTCGCTGATATTCGTATAATTAATGTAAATAACGAATAATTCAGATAATGAATAATTATTCAAATAAAAATTATACTATAATGGTAAAACTATTATAATTCGTATAATTATTTTAAATTCTATCACTATCTTAATAATAATTGAAATGCTGAAAATGCTACGACTTCTACTGCCAGTATTAATAATTCTTTGAAAACTAATTGTATAAATAAATGCTGTTTTGGACCTAACGCTGTGTACTCGCCTAGTTGTGCTTGCAGGGGTTGAGCTCTGGCTCTTTGGTCCCGCCTCTGGACTGTCAATAGACTTATTTCCTCCTAACCCCCCCCCCCCCCCACCACACACACTGGGACGCAGCCAGTAGCAGCTGTTTAACTCCCAGGTACCCATTTACTGCTAGGTGATTAGGTGCATTAGGGGTGAAAGAAACTCTGCCCATTTGTTTTCGCCTGCGCCGGAGATCGAACCCGGACCCTTAGGACTACTAATCCCGAGCGCTGTCCACTCAGCCGTCAGGCCTCGTGTGTGTGTGTGTGTGTGTGTGTGTGTGTGTGTGTGTGTGTGTGTGTGTGTGTGTGTGTGTGTGTGTGTGTGTGAGAGAGAGGATGAAAACTGTGATCACAGGAATTCTTAAAGCTGTTTGTGGGAGATTATAGCATGTGAGTTCGGACCTAACAAGCACTGTGTGTGTGTAAGATCGACTTGGTTCCTAGACATTTCTTAAGTTGTTTCATATACATCAAACAGTTCTGAGAGAGAATTGGTTCGTGGAAATAGTCTCGTCGATATCTTACAGATGTTGAAGAAGAATTGTGAGATTTATTTTAAATATAGATATTTTATTGGGATTAAGTAGTATTTGCTTGAATTTGAAGCAGTGAACAGTTATGATAAGCAAGTTGTTGGCTAATAATTTATATTTCTAGGCCAAAGGTCACGTTGGTAATTACGAGTCAAGGGTCACAATCGTGGGTGAAGGTCAGTCATAAGGTATATAGGTCATTGTCTTGGGTCCAGGTTGTAGTCATGGGTCAAGGCCTCAGTCGTAACACGAGGTCACACAGAGGTCAGAGGTCACGGCAACATAGATTAGTGCGTCAAAACTGCTCAGAGAAGGCTTTGACAATATTTTTTGTCCTCCCCAAAAAACTGTTTTACTTACCATATTTTTGGGGGTTCAAAAAGTCAAGGCCTTGATTTTTTTTTTGTCATGTTGACCTCGTCACCGTGCGAGCTCAGGTCGGCTGTATTGACTCAAATCACCAACTTTCGACGCCAGAACTATTGATACCGTGGTCACCACCCACAGGCATTGGATACTAATGCTTCCTCTGAAAGAAAATGTAGCCCATTCAGCATTATATTTTAAGGTCAAAACGAAGGTCTAATTCTTTGAGTTATAAATGCCTCATCTTCCTCATTATTGACAGGGAGGGGGGGGGGAGGGGGGTCTTTAATGGTCAGATCTGACCGGTTTTCATAATGCAGTGGTCAGTTTCACTCATTACTTGGCTCGTAACCCTTAGGATAACACGTGTATTTCTGACAATGTCCAATGTAGCGTGGATAATTAATTGTTTTTTGGTTAATGTAGTGAGACGTCGGACTGTTAATGTTGGTAATTTGCAGTGAAATGGACCAAAGGAATATATGATATTATGCTATAAGGATGAAGTCAAATGTTCTGCAATAGTTAATTATTGAAATTTGTATTAATTATTTGACTTCCAGTTTGGGAACATTGAACTTGATAAATAATTGACTTCGGTGTAAGTTAGTGAACACTGAACGACCCGTGAGTCGGATGGTGTGGTGCAGTGTGATATAGTGTTGATGGTGGTGGGTATTGTGGTGCAATTCTAAGGTGAGGGTTGTGTGGTAGATCATATCATGAGCTGTGGTGGTGTGTTAAGTACGGGCTCACCATAGCCCGTGCTACTTGGAACTTCTTGTTCCAGGTAGCGAATCTTCAACAACATGTGGTACCGTGTTGGATGGTGAATAGTGCGCTCTACTCACTTAGATGTGCTTGCGGGGGTTGAGCTCCGGCTCTTTGGTCCCGCCTCTCCACTGTCAATCAACTGGTGTACAGGTTCATGAGTCAATTGGGTTCATCATATCTACATATGAAACTGTGTATGGAGTCAGCCTCCACCACATCACTTCCTAATGCATTCCATTTGTTAACTACTCTGGCACTGAAAAAAAATATTTATAATGGCTCTGTGGCTCATTTGGATAACAAGTTTTCACATGTGTCCCCTTGTTCGTATTCCACCCGTGCTAAATAATTTCTTTATCCAACCTGTCAATTCCTCTAAGAATTTTGTAGGTGGTGATCATGTCTTTCCTAACTCTTCTGTCTTCTAGGGACGCTAGGTTTAATTCTCGTAGCCTTTCCTCGTAACTCGTACCTCTCAGCTCTGGAACTAGCCTGGTAGCATAACTCTGAATCTTCTCTAACTTTATCTAGTCTTGTGTTTGGGTGTGGACTCCAGGCTGGAGTGCTGGAGCTGCATACTCCAGGATTAGTCTGACATATGTCGTATACAAAGTTCTGAATGATTTCTTGCACAAGTATCTAAAGGCAATTCTTATGTTGGCCAATCTAGCATATGCCGCTGATGATATCCTTTTGATGTGGGTCTCTGGGGACAGGTTCGGTGTGATATCAACCCCCAGATCTTTCTCTCTATTTGACTCTTGCAGGATTTCACCTCCCAGATGGTACCTTGTGTTCAGCCTTCTGCTCCCTAATTTCATTACTTTAAACTTGAGTTAAACTTTAATGTGTGTTTTCTAAACCATTCCTCCAATTTGTCCAAGGTCGTCTTGTAGTCTATCTTCATCTGCCTTGACCTTTTTCATACTTTTAGCATCAGTAGCAAATGCTGAGAGGAATGGAGTTATTCTGGTGATAGTGAATAATTACCCACAGAAATCCCAATAACTTGATGCATCAAATGAACAAATCCACTTTTCTGTGTGTAATGAAGTAAGGGCATAGAGGGAGAACGGCCTATTGACACAGCTCGAGTGCAGGGGGGAGTTGTGTAAAACCCTGGTTTGTGTCTCGGAGAGGCTGCAGGATCCAGTATGTTCAGTAGAACTTCGGTTTCAACTCTTTTGACCATGTTGCTCAGTCGATTAAGGCAGCGTCTGAGATATTCCCGGACGTAGGTTCGAATCCTCGTCATGGCCCTTGTGGATTGGTTCATTTAATAGTGAATAATAGTAGTACGGTATTTGTAAAAATAGTGAATGGTGCGTTGTGGTATGGTTACGGTGAATAAGTGAGGGCAGGTTGGATATGTTCGAGACGTGGAAAGTATATACCAAGAGTCGCGAAAGGTGACCCAGAGACAAGAAATATTTGGGTTTTATGACAAAAAACAAAAAACAAGAATATGAATAACATACATATATGTGGGATCCTCACACATATACTGGCATCACATACCATGCATATATAATTTAGTAAGTCGGTAAATGTCACGTATATGAAAAAATATACTGTTACATATTCAATTAAAATGTTGAATCAGTTAGGTTAAAGATATATGAAAATTATATATCAAAGTAATATTTAAAGAAAACAAAATATAATTGCTGAGGATATTTCATTGTATAAAATTACGGTATTACTTATTATCGACGAAAATTCATGACTTTTGTCTCTAAATATGGAATTTACTGGACAATATTCGCAAATAAATAATTAGTTAATTGTACAGTCCATAAATACAGTGGAATATACAAAACGTTTCTCAGGAAGAATGAAAATAAAGGTTAATTACAAAATTTGATTTAAAGAGTCAATTACTACAAGAATATATTAATATTATGGCATTCAGTAAGGACGTGTTATGTCAAGAATGCCAGGGACTTCACCCTGTCTCTCCCTCACTCTGATCTCTCTCCACCCTGTCTCTTCCTCACCCTGTCTCTCCCTCACTCTGATCTCTCTCCACCCTGTCTCTTCCTCACCCTGTCTCTCCCTCACTCTGATCTCTCTCCACCCTGTCTCTTCCTCACCCTGTCTCTCCCTCACTCTGATCTCCCTCCATCCTGCCTCTCCCTCACTCGCTGGTTCCAATAATCGTGTTCATAATATTAAACAATTCCTCTTACTCTGCCTTTAGGACATTATATGTCCTAAATTATATGTTTTAATTAAATTATTCCTAAATACACAATTTTCAGGTATTTAATCTTAACTGGAAAGCTTAATTGCGTTCTGTTGATGAGTTTTCTAAAGAATTAATTGTCGATTGGAGTCTCACAAAGCAAGCCGGTGATGTCAACAATCCGAGACTCGTGATGCAATCGCCATCTTGGGTCATCTTGACTATTAGAAACTCTTGGCGCATGCGTAAATTGTCATCTCCTGGCTGTGGAGGCTGGTGATTGACGCATGACTGGTAGTTGAGCTTACCATCAATCTGTTCCCCCTTGGGTATTGTGCGTTCTAATGCGTGGGGCGTTGCATTGTGTTGCAATGCGCAATGGTGTGTATAATCTTGTGTGGGGGTTTCATCTTGCTGTACTTCTGAGTGGCTGCGTGGGTTGTGCTTAAGCTCTTGAGACCAGTGGTTCCAATGTTGTCTCGTTGACCACTTGTATGTAGCCTGTCCATATGTCTGTCCTGTCAATCATATTATATCTTGAGTGGTGGGACTTTTATTGTGGGTGGGAACGAGGCTTTGAGTACACATTGTCCCCACACGTGTAATGTTTGAGAGAGGGGGAAGGCCCCACTGTGGGTGGTGGTGAACCCCCCCCCCCACTGTGGGTGGTGGTGAACCTCCCACTGTGGGTGGTGGTGAACCCCCCCCCCACTGTGGGTGGTGGTGAACCCCCCCCCCCACTGTGGGTGGTGGTGAAACCCCCCCCCACTGTGGGTGGTGGTGAACCCCCCACTGTGGGTGGTGGTGAACCCCCCCCCCACTGTGGGTGGTGGTGAACCCCCCACTGTGGGTGGTGGTGAACCCCCCCCACTGTGGGTGGTGGTGAAGCCTTCCCCACTGTGGGTGGTGGTGAAGCCTTCCCCACTGTGGGTGGTGGTGAAGCCTTCCCCACTGTGGGTGGTGGTGAAGCCTTCCCCACTGTGGGTGGTGGTGAAGCCTTCCCCACTGTGGGTGGTGGTGAAGCCTTCCCCACTGTGGGTGGTGGTGAAGCCTTCCCCACTGTGGGTGGTGGTGAAGCCTTCCCCACTGTGGGTGGTGGTTAAAGGTGTGGGGGCGTGTTGGCGCGCGCGTAGGGGGAGGGAGCCTCTTCCCGTAGGGGGGAAAAAAACTTGTACAAAATGAAAATAAATGATTTTAGTTTAGGAAATTGAAACTTGGAGTAGAGAGGAGGAGGAGGAGGAGGTAAGGGTGTGTTCCCACAGCCTGGAGTGTTGTCCCCCCTCACCCGGTGTTGCTAATATGTGTTACGCTTCCAGGATGTGCTGGAAGCTCATCCTGGAAGCTCATCCTGGAAGCTCATGAAGAAGGATGAAAGAATATTCCATTCATCTGGGCTGTAGGAGAGACTAACCGTAGACCCCAGGCGTGTGAGGTCGAAGCTCTATCGACCGCGCTATTGAGTAGTCTTCATAGGGAAAGTTTCCAGAAGCAGCGGATCCTGCTGCCAAACTGGAATTTGTCGACTTTTCCCGAACTACTGGTACCCTGGAGCCCAGGGGTGTGGAGGTAACTGTGTCCACGGAAGTGTGGATGACAAGTTATATGTAAGAATGTCAGCAGCGAGACAGTGTTTGTGAGGTAAAATATGTAGCTAAACCATATTCATGTCCATTTCTGTGTAGCTAGATCCATCCTGACCTTGTGTGCTACCCGTAAGTCATGACTTAAACGATCATTGGTGCGGTGGTCACGGTACTGTGTACGTTTAGGGGTGATCCTGGACGGCATGGGTTCGAATCCTGGCCGGGTCAAAGAGTTCTTAGTGATCTATGGCTTGCGCGTTCATGCAGCTTTCACGCACGCGCGCGCGCACACACACACACACACACACACACACACACACACACACACACACACACACACACACACACACACACACATACATATTTTTTATATTACATATATATATATATATATAATATAAAATATAATGTTTACCACGTTTCCTGTCCCGAACAAATAAATTTATTTATTTATATGGTACACAAATTGTAGTTCTTACCTATCAGTGAGGACGGGGGGGGGGGGGTTGTAGTGAGATGTAACTCTTTATACCCCGCATTCTAGCCGTTCATATGGGGGGGGGCTAATTACCGTCTCTCATCATTAACTTTTCTTCAATCTTTTCAAAGTTGGGGACGAAGTTGGCTTGAAGAACCTCTGCCTCCACTTGCCTATAACACGTACAGGGAGCGAGGAATGTCAGTATTCTACGGGCTCACCATAGCCCGTGCTACTTGGAACTTTTTGTTCCAAGTAGCGAATCTTAAACAACATTCCTCACATCTCGTCCACTCAGTTGCATAACCGGCTTCCACCGACGTTCACATGTTCCACTTCTCTCTTTTAATTGACATAGGCTTGCTGTATCCACTTTAATTCCCCCCTCAAGATGCCCCAACCACTTGGGCTGGACGGTAGAGCGACGGTCTCACTTCATGCCGGTCGGCGTTCAATCCCTGACC
>NC_091202.1:35396438-35408938 GCF_040958095.1 Procambarus clarkii
TAAGTGCGTATGTGATATACTAATTGATTGTAAATATTTTAGTTTACCTTGAAAAGCTTCATAGAAAACACCGACCTCACCTAACCTTCTTAGTATGTTAAGATAAGCATCCTATTGCTTCCTAATTACAATTATTACTTAACCTATACCGTTACAGCAGACGGTATAGGCAGCAAAACCTAGGTGTCGAGAGTTATAAATTAATAATTTTGTATATAAGCATATTGTGTGTATATAGGCATAAGTTAGGTTAGGTGTTTAGGCTCTGTTGGCGATTATTTGTATTTGTAGTACGTGGGTGAAGCATTTACAGCGTTGTGGTTCGAACAAAAGTCGTCAGTGAAGCACTTGTTCCGGAAGTGTTCGAACGTCATCAATTGAGTCGTGTGGAAACCATTTTTCATTCATAAAGAGCGGGGGGTTTGGCGGGTGGATGGAATGGACTTTGGGTCTTTGTTTGGAGGACGGGCTGCTTGATGATGGGCTGGAATGAAGAGCACTTGACACGTGATTCATAGCTGCAACCCGTTCTCAGACTAGGAGGCAGATTCACGAAGCGGTTACGCAAGCACCTACGAACGTGTTCATCTATTCTCAATCTTTTGCGGCTTTCTTTGTTTGGCGTTAATATTAATTTATATTTGAGAAAACGTTTGATTTTGAATGAACAGCATGATAAAATTTATGACTGCTGCTTTGGGGGTCGACCGCTGGAGGGAATGAACCTAGCCTGAGACAACATGGCCTCAGACCAACTTGCTTCAAATACAAATAATGGCCAACAGAACCTAAAACACCAAACCTACACATAAATATACACATGCTAATATATAGTAACACTAAATCACATTTGAGGATTCTTATTTTCAACCCACAATACATTAAAATCTAGAATGTGTCTTGAGGGAAGATGGCTGAATGAAACGACCACGACGTGTTCGGGACGTGTTCGGGTCGCGTGTTCAGACCTCAGGACGTGTTCGGGTCGCGTGTTCAGACCTCAGGACGTGTTCGGGTCGCGTGTTCAGACCTCAGGACGTGTTCGGGTCGCGTGTTCAGACCTCAGGACGTGTTCGGGTCGCGTGTTCAGACCTCAGGACGTGTTCGGGTCGCGTGTTCAGACCTCAGGACGTGTTCGGGTCGCGTGTTCAGACCTCAGGACGTGTTCGGGTCGCGTGTTCAGACCTCAGGACGTGTTCGGGTCGCGTGTTCAGGCCTCAGGACGTGTTCAACAATATCTAGTGTTGCAAGGGTATATTTGCAGCCATATGTAGTTTTGCAAGGGTATATTCCAGCAATATCTAGTGTTGCAAGGGTATATTCCAGCAATATCTAGTGTTGCAAGGGTATATTGAAGCCAGTGGGCCTTTTTTGCACTTTCTTTCTGTGTAGCCAGAGGCAGGTGGTGGGGGGAGGGGGGGGGGTGATGCACGCAGCCGGGGCCGGTAAGGTCTGCCATTCTGGGTTTACGGCCGCACTTGGTGTGGCCGGATGTGTTGGGAGCCGGCCAGGTACGACGGCCGGCGTGAATACTCATGATCTGATGCCGGCTCCTGAGGGAACTCTGCTACCTGAGTTGTGGCCGGTTGGTGGTGAGGTTAGGGATGTGTGGGGGGGGGGGCATGAGGCTAGGGATGTGTGGTGGGGGGGGCATGAGGCTAGGGATGTGTGGTGGGGGGGGCATGAGGCTAGGGATGTGTGTGGGGGGGGCATGAGGCTAGGGATGTGTGTGGGGGGGAGCATGAGGCTAGGGATGTGTGGTGGGGGGGCATGAGGCTAGGGATGTGTGTGGGGGGGGGCATGAGGCTAGGGATGTGTGTGGGGAGGGAGCATGAAGCTAGGGATGTGTGTGTGGGGGGCATGAGGCTAGGGATGTGTGTGGGGAGGGAGCATGAAGCTAGGGATGTGTGTGTGGGGGGGGGCATGAGGCTAGGGATGTGTGTGGGGAGGGAGCATGAAGCTAGGGATGTGTGTGTGGGGGGGGGCATGAGGCTAGGGATGTGTGTGGGGAGGGAGCATGAAGCTAGGGATGTGTGTGGGGGGGGGGCATGAGGCTAGGGATGTGTGTGGGGGGGCATGAGGCTAGGGATGTGTGTGGGGGGGCATGAGGCTAGGGATGTGTGTGGGGCCCATGAGGCTAGGGATGTGTAGGGGTCATGAAGTTAGGGATATGTGGGGGGGCCATGAGGCTAGGGATGTGTAGGGGTCATGAAGCTAGGGATGTGTGTGTGGGGGGGGCATGAGGCTAGGGATGTGTGTGGGGGGGCATGAGGCTAGGGATGTGTGTGGGGGGGCATGAGGCTAGGGATGTGTGTGGGGGGGGGGGTGGCATGAGGCTAGGGATGTGTAGGGGCCATGAGGCTAGGGATGTGTGGGTGGGCCATGAGGGTAGGGATGTGTGTGGGGGCCATGAGGGTAGGGATGTGTGTGGGGGCCATGAGGCTAGGGATGTGTGTGGGGGCCATGAGGCTAGGGATATGTGGGTGGGCCATGAGGCTAGGGATGTGTGGGTGGGCCATGAGGGAAGGGATGTGTGTGGGGGCCATGAGGCTAGGGATGTGTGGGGGGCCATGAGGCTAGGGATGTGTAGGGGTCATGAACCTAGGGATGTGTAGGGGTCATGAAGCTAGGGATGTGTGTGTGGGGGGCATGAGGCTAGGGATGTGTGTGGGGAGGGGGCATGAGGCTAGGGATGTGTGTGGGGGGGCATGAGGCTAGGGATGTGTGTGGGGGGCCATGAGGCTAGGGATGTGTGGGGGGCCATGAGGCTAGGGATGTGTAGGGGCCATGAGACTAGGGATGTGTGGGTGGGCCATGAGACTAGGGATGTGTGGGTGGGCCATGAGACTAGGGATGTGTGGGTGGGCCATGAGGCTAGGGATGTGTAGGGGCCATGAGACTAGGGATGTGTGGGTGGGCCATGAGGCTAGGGATGTGTGTAGGGGGGCCATGAGGCTAGGGATGTATGGGGGGCCATGAGGCTAGGGATGTGTGGGGGGGCAGCTGTTGCAAGTGGTATCGATCGTGTTTGTAATTACTAATTACGTGATGAAATGCTGGTGCTCCCCTTGCAGATGGGTGAATCCAGTTTCACTTTTAACAGTTCTTTTTCCGGGTGTGTGTACACACCTATTTGTACTCACCTAGTTGTGCTTGCGGGGGTTGAGTTTTGGCTCTTCAGTCCCGCCTCTCAACTGTCAATCAACAGGTGTACAGATTCCTGAGCCTACTGGGCTCTATCATATTTACATTTAAAACTGTGTATGGAGTCAGCCTCCACCACATCACTGCCTAATGCATTCCACCTGTTAACTACTCTGACACTGAAAAAGTTCTTTCTAACGTCCCTGTGGCTAATGTGGGTACTCAGTTTCCACTTGTGTCCCCTTTTTCGCGTACCCCCAGTGTTGAATACTTTATCCTTGTCTACCCGGTCGATTCCCCTGAAGATTTTGTAGGTAGTGATCATGTCTCCCCTTGCTCTTCTGTCTTCCAGTGTCGTAAGGTCTATTTCCCGCAGTCTTTCCTCGTAACTCATGCCTCTTAGTTCTGGGACTAGTCTAGTGGCATATCTTTGTACTTTTTCCAGCTTCGTCTTGTGCTTGACAAGGTACGGGCTCCATGCTGGGGCTGCATACTCCAGGATTGGTCTTACATACGTGGTATACAAGGTTCTGTGTGTGTGTATATACGTCCTACTGGTCACTGTCAGACCCTCGACTATGTCTTCAAAACTTACAACCTATTAGATATTGACACGACCCCCATGTGCTTACCAACTGTACATAGAATTACTCTAAATTGTTTAATATATATATATATATATATATATATATATATATATATATATATATATATATATATATATATATATATATATATATATAAAGAATTTAGAGATCATGGATCTTCCCAGTGTTTTTTAACTGTCAATCTACCTCACTGGATTTGCGTGGAGCACATCTCTATTACCAAGTGGGTCACCACCCATTCCTGGGTTACCTAACAACAATGGGGGACACACCAATTAGGGAAACAACAGAAGGCCTATTGACCCATTCGTTACAGCTCCTATTTCTATTTGACTAAACTCATTAATATACAGCCATGTGTCTTAACCTATGCTTGAAAAAATAATGAAGTGATCCCGGTAATCTGTTCTATTGCCAGAAACAGGTAATCTAAAATCTATTATATTTCCCGGTAATCTGTTCCACCAATTTCCAACCCGAACAATGGGGTGCCTATTTCCGCCTCTCGTTCTTCACATGCTCAGGATCCGACTCTATATAAACAACTTGTTTGATTCAATTGTCGAGGCAAAGTGTTCTAACGAGTCCTCGCTTGGACGTCAACAAAGCATGTAATTAGACTTGAACAACACTAAGGTGTTCTCTCTATTGACGCCGGAGCCACTCGTGAGGAACACCGAGGGGTACCCTGAGGACAGCTGGAATTCGGGAATACATCAATATACATTTCATAATGTTGATTCACCGGGCTGAGCATCGCTTAAACCACACTATACACACTACCATCAATATCAGAAAGTGGCTTCCTGAGAAGTATAGTGTAACGAAGTAGCAAAACAATCCCCCCCCCCCTTTCCTACTTTCAAGAAATGGATGAGAAGTTTACCTCGACGCTTACGCACATATAGCATGTAGTTTACATGCTATATGTAAAGTATATAAACACTCGCAAGCACAACTAGGCGAGTACACACCACACACCCCCTTACACTCGCCCCTTGAGCCCCATATATAAACCTCAACCCCCCTATATATATATATATATATATATATATATATATATATATTATTATATATATATATATTATATATATATATTATATATATATATATTATATATATATATTATATATATATATTATATATATATATATTATATATATATATATTATATATATATATTATATATATATATTATATATATATATTATATATATATATATATATATTATATATATATATATATATTATATATATATATATTATATATATATATATATATATATATATATATATATATATATTATATATATATATATATATATATATATATATATTATATATATATATATATATATATATATATATATATATATATATATATATATATATATATATATATATATATATATATATATATATATATATATATATATATATATATATATATATATATATATATATATATATATATATATATATATATATATATATATATATATATATATATATATATATATATATAATGTCGTACCTAGTAGCCAGAACGCACTTCTCAGCCTACTATACAAGGCCCGATTTGCCTAATAAGCCAAGTTGTCATGAATTAATTGTTTCGACTAGCTAACCTACCTAACCTAACCTAACTTTTTCGGCTACCTAACCTAACCTATAAAGATAGGTTAGGTTAGGTAGGGTTGGTTAGGTTCGGTCATATATCTACGTTAATTTTAACTCCAATAAAAAAAAAATTGACCCCATACATAATGAAATGGGTAGCTTTATCATTTCATAAGAAAAAAAATAGAGAAAATATATTAATTCAAGAAAACTTGGCTTATTAGGCAAATCGGGCCTTGCATAGTAGGCTGAGAAGTGCGTTCTGGCTACTAGGTACGACATGTATATATATATAATAATGACAGAAGATCCATATAGGAGTATGATAGGAAGAACACGGCAACCATTAATATTAAAGAGCAGGTTCGGACGCCTGCAGCAGAAGATCCAGACATTTAATCATGGGAGACTTTAACCACGGAAAGATTGACTGGGAAAACAAAAGCAAACCACTTGGATGCACTGGTACATGGAGAGTTAAACTAGTGGACGTGGCATCGAGAAATTTTCTTTGAAGATGACAAAAGTCCGCTAAAGATTGTACAAGAAATGATAGACTACATCACCCAGGAGGAAGTAAGCCAGTTCATCCCGATCCAAAAACGGGAAAAATATATATAAAAAGGGAAGTTGTGGAAGCAAGTCGATTACAAGGGCGTTATCTTGAGGTTATCTTGAGATGATTTCGGGGCTTTTTAGTGTCCCCGCGGCCCGGTCCTCGACCAGGCCTCCACCCCCAGGAAGCAGCCTGTGACAGCTGACTAACACCCAGGTACCTATTTTACTGCTAGGTAACAGGGGCATTCAGGGTGAAAGAAACTTTGCCCATTTGTTTCTGCCTCGTGCGGGAATCAAACCCGCGCCACAGAATTACGAGTCCTGCGCGCTATCCACCAGGCTACGAGGTCCCTAGAGGAACTCCAGAAATAACAGGACACCAGAGCGGAGGGAGAGATCCCAATGGACCGGGAATAAGTACCTCAGTTTTAGAAGTGAAGCGGAGAGACAGTATGAAAATTACACGGTAGCAAATAAAGCCAAGACCCAAAACTGCTCCACAGCTGCATCAGGAAGAGCAGAGAGTTGTCAGGGGGAAAAATGCCAAGCCATTACGACTATATAGGAGAGAAAACAATGAAAGAGGTGAAAAAAAGAGGACACAGAGAATGACACAGAGGTGTGTGTGTCAACCCAACAAAAAGGTTTTAATAAAGCAAGACGAGGTGAACTGAGAGGTAAACCCGACATTGTCCAATTATAACAGTACACGTTCTGCTCCACATGGCCGACAACATCGCCGACACCGACAAACCACCTATTTATACAGACAATAGGCTACTCGCTATCCACACAACCTGCCTACGCTACCAATACCAGACGACCTATCCCTGTGGGGTTATGAGAAATCCGTAATTCTTTGATGGATAGCAAGTGGACTGTAAACTATTGCATTTTTAGTTTCCACAATCCCACGGTGTTTTTTTTAAATGTTATTGTAATACTTATTTCAATTTAGAATTAGTCCTTTCAGTGTTGTATTATTTTATTTAAACTTAAACATTTGGTCAATTGGCCAAAATTAATTCATAAATTTCGTAACTTAGAAGGACCAGCCTTTTTGTGGCTACTGTATCTTAATTGTCACAGAATGAACTAGTTATTTTATTATTGATTACTCTAATTGAACTAAAATTATTAATAATATAACAATTAAATTGTTGCTCAGCTGTAAGGGAATGGCGCCCTATTCTGAGACGCCGTGCTATAGCACCCTACTGTGGGGCGCCAGGCTATAGCACCCTACTGTGACGCCAGGCTATAGTGCCCTACTCTGGGACGCCAGGCTATAGCACCCTACTGTGGGGCGCCAGGCTATAGTGCCCTACTGTGGGACGCCAGGCTATAGTGCCCTACTGTGAGGCCAGGCTATAGCACCCTACTGTGACGCCAGGCTATAGCACCCTACTGTGACGCCAGGCTATAGCACCCTACTGTGGGGCGCCAGGCTATAGCACCCTACTGTGGGGCGCCAGGCTATAGCACCCTACTCTGTGACGCCAGGCTATAGCACCCTACTCTGTGACGCCAGGCTATAGCACCCTACTCTGTGACGCCAGGCTATAGCACCCTACTGTGACGCCAGGCTATAGCACCCTACTGTGACGCCAGGCTATAGCACCCTACTCTGTGACGCCAGGCTATAGCACCCTACTCTGTGACGCCAGGCTATAGCACCCTACTCTGTGACGCCAGGCTATAGCACCCTACTCTGTGACGCCAGGCTATAGCACCCTACTCTGTGACGCCAGGCTATAGCACCCTACTCTGTGACGCCAGGCTATAGCACCCTACTCTGTGACGCCAGGCTATAGCACCCTACTCTGTGACGCCAGGCTATAGCACCCTACTCTGTGACGCCAGGCTATAGCACCCTACTCTGTGACGCCAGGCTATAGCACCCTACTCTGTGACGCCAGGCTATAGCACCCTACTCTGTGACGCCAGGCTATAGCACCCTACTCTGTGACGCCAGGCTATAGCACCCTACTCTGTGACGCCAGGCTATAGCACCCTACTCTGTGACGCCAGGCTATAGCACCCTACTCTGTGACGCCAGGCTATAGCACCCTACTCTGTGACGCCAGGCTATAGCACCCTACTCTGTGACGCCAGGCTATAGCACCCTACTCTGTGACGCCAGGCTATAGCACCCTACTCTGTGACGCCAGGCTATAGCACCCTACTCTGTGACGCCAGGCTATAGCACCCTACTCTGTGACGCCAGGCTATAGCACCCTACTCTGTGACGCCAGGCTATAGCACCCTACTGTGACGCCAGGCTATAGCACCCTACTGTGACGCCAGGCTATAGCACCCTACTGTGACGCCAGGCTATAGTGCCCTACTCTCGGACGAGAAAATTCACCTCGGCACCAGTCGTTAATTTTAGTATGACATTTAAATGCTCATTTTGCAATTACTCATATTATGAGGTAATTAACTTCCTGAGGTAATTAGTAAACTCGAGGCACTGACTGACACACACAGTGGTCTATGATGTTCTTGTACATATATATAATCGCTATAATATCTCTTTCTCCTATGATATTTTATTTTATTTACAAAAAGTATATTGGGTTGTAAGGGAGGGAGTTGTGAGGAGAAAGCGCCAAGCCATGACGACTATATAGCACTGGGAACGGGGGCAGGATAAGGATTTGGGATGGGGTGGAGGGGGGAGGAATGGGGCCCAATCACTTGGACGGTCGGGGATTGAACCCCGATCTGCATGAAGTGAGACAGTTGTTATACCGTCCAGTCCAAGTAGTTGGACATTGGGTTGTGAGCGGACATAACATTGGTGTTCTTGCATTCTCGCAAAGCCACTAATGCGCATAGCATTTCGGGCGAAAACGGCCGTTTAAATGACCTCGTAATATACATTAAGAGAGCGGGAGAAACTTCAAAGTTTTAACGTTGGCCGGAGATGACCTGCTTCGGTGCTGGACGCGTACAACAACAGCAGTAACTGTATGTGCTTACGACCTGAAACGTTTATACTCTAAGCGTTCGAGTCTGAGACCTGGCGTCTGAAACATTAGTCTATTCCAGAGAGTACGAGTGAGGGGCCCCCCCCAGTCCCTGACTCTATAGTCAGATAGATAATTATAATATTTATGAATTGAGTGCTCTATTTATATGCTTTAAACTTTAATGGCTTTAAGCTTAATGTGATTAATTCGATAGATTACTAAAGTATTGTTTAATTTCCTCACTTTAATAACAAGACTTAAGAGGACAATAACTTTAGTTTCTCAATTGTCTGGAGTGGCGGGAAGCTGTTGACGACACCCCCAACGGAAGAGAGGGGGGGGGGGGTTACCTTGAGGTTACCTTGAGGTGCTTCCGGGGCTTAGCGTCCCCGCGGCCCGGTCGTCGACCAGGCCTCCTGGTTGCCGGACTGATCAACCAGGCTGTTGGACGCGTATGAGTCACAGCCTGGTTGATCAGGTGGGGGGGGGGGGGGAATTACGTCATATCTTGCTGGGCACTGTTATTAATTTCGTATTTTAAACATAGGATGAATCCTCATAGGAATTTCAGTTAATATTTAATAATATTTGAGATATTTATTGATATAAAAAATTGTTTCCCCACAATTACTGCCTCATGCAACGATGTGCCAAGATCCTTCAACATCAATCCCTCATCCTCCTGCAACACCAGATTCTTGCAGCATCGACTACAGCTGTTTCTGCTTCTACAAATACATCAACCCCCCCCCCCCCATCCTTACACTAGCTGCAGATGCCGAAGTATCTGCACTTGCATCATTAGTCATGAAACTGGTGTTGTTTTTAGAATCTTGTGTAAGGAATCGTTCAGGACCTTGTATACCTCTTATGTCAGATCAATCCTGGAGTATGCAGCTCCAGCCTGGAGTCCATACCTAGTTAAACACAAGGCAAATTTAGAGAAGATTCAGAGATATTCCACCAGACTAGTCCGGGAACTGAGAGGTATGAGTTTCGAGGAAAGGCTCAGGGAGCTGAACCTCAGGTCCCTGGAAGACAGAAGAGTAAGGGGAGACATGATAACCACCTACAAAATTCTCAGGGGAATTGACAGGGTGGACAAAGACAAACTATCTAGCACGGGTGGAACACGAACAAGGGGACACAAGTGGAAACTTAGTACCAAAATGATCTACAGAGACGTTAGAATATTATGGCGTAGTTAGCACATGGAATGCATTAGGAGGTGATGTGGTGGAGGCTGACTCCATACACAGTTTCAAATTTAGATTTGATAGAGCCCAGTAGACTCAGGGGTATGTACAACAGTTGACTGATAATTGAAAGGTGGGACCAAAGAGCCAGAGCTCAACCCCCGCAAGCACAACTAGGTGAGTACTGCCATGGCACTTAAAGCGGGTTTTACTTTGTATGTGAGTCACACAATATTCACCAAAATACCGTAGAAAGTTAATGCCAGATCCGGCACCGCCATTATCAAGCCTCTCCAATATTAAGTAGTACTAACCAGACCTAAGCCTCTTTACATATCATAAATAAGTTATTTGAATTGTTGCCATGGAAAGATAGCTTAAGATCCACCCAATGCAGAGTAAAAAGCTATGTTAATATTGTAAACAAATCTAGCTTCCCACAGACAATCCTTGGTGTTACCCTCGTGATTGTATGGGGGGGGGGGGTTTGACCCCCTACAAGTCACCCTCATCCACTTGACTCGTGAAAGTGTATTCTCGCTGGCGTGGAGATCCTCTTCCAGGTCACCCACACAACGCTCCAGAGTCATACAAGTCATCTCATCCTTTTTTGCGAAGACGCTGGCGAAGGAAAGTTTCACTCACGATAGAGGAGCCGCCGTGGTGTATGGCCGCTCGGAGATGGGATGCACCTCTCGAATCGTGCCCTCTGGGGCTCTTATTCCTCCCTCGGATCTCGGCCCCTGTTCAGTCGAGACGAAATGACGTCGTTGATTTCCGTAAAACGTTGTGGGTGCAGCCCTGCAAATTCCTGCAACATGGGGCGAGAAAGTGTGTGTGTGTGTGTTGTGGAGGTGTCATCACAGCCATTGTTGACGTCTCGGCTCTTGCAAGCTCACGCTACCAAGCAATCTACGGCTCTTAATTTTCCTGCGGTCCTATTGGAGGAGTGTCTTCTTGATACTCCTCGCTGATTGGCAGGCTGGTCTAGTGTCACTACCTTCACTCGTGACAATGAAGGAAATTACACACATATATATATATATATATATATATATATATATATATATATATATGTCGTACCTAGTAGCCAGAACGCACTTCTCAGCCTACTATGCAAGGCCCGATTTGCCTAATAAGCCAAGTTTTTCTGAATTAATATATTTTCTCTAATTTTTTTCTTATGAAATGATAAAGCTACCCATTTCATTATATATGAGGTCAATTTTTTTTATTGGAGTTAAAATTAACGTAGATATATGACCAAACCTAACCAACCCTACCTAACATAACCTAACCTATCTTTATAGGTTAGGTTAGGTTAGGTAGCAGAAAAAGTTAGGTTAGGTTAGGTTAGGTAGGTTAGGTAGTCGAAAAACAATTAATTCATGAAAACTTGGCTTATTACGCAAATCGGGCCTTGCGTAGTAGGCTGAGAAGTGCGGTCTGGCTACTAGGTACGACATATATATATATATATATATATATATATATATATATATATATATATATAATGTCGTACCTAGTAGCCAGAACGCACTTCTCAGCCTACTATGCAAGGTCCGATTTGCCTAATAAGCCAAGTTTTCCTGAATTAATATATTTTCTCTAATTTTTTTCTTATAAAATGATAAAGCTACCCATTTCATTATGTATGAGGTCAATTTTTTTTTATTGGAGTTAAAATTAACGTAGATATATGACCGAACCTAACCTAACCAACCCTACCTAACCTAACCTAGCCTATCTCTATAGGTTAGGTTAGGTAGCCGAAAACGTTAGGTTAGGTAGTCGAAATAACATTAATTCATGAAAACTGAGCTTATTAGGCAAATCGGGCCTTGCATAGTAGGCTGAGAAGTGCGTTCTGGCAACTAGGTACGACATTATATATATATATATATATATATAATTTTTTTTTTTTTTTTGTAGGGTCTGATGGTGTAGATGGTGCAGTGGGTTAAAGCGTACTAGTTATGGCAGCTACTGGAAGGTAGTTGTGCTTTCTGGGTTCGAGTCCCACTGGTGGGTGTTGTCCAAAGATTGTTAATCTTCACTTGTGGTTTATGCAAGTATAGGCTTTATATATATATATATATATATATATATATATATATATATATATATATATATATATATATATATATATATAAATTTGTCTACATTTATACATTCAAAAAATGGAGAAATGCATTGTTATTTTGCCATTTAAAGTGCGAATTGCGTAATGAACATTAATTAGGAAATCGTGAAATGATGAGAATAGTTGTCATAACAATGTTGTCATCAATTAACGCCAGTCCATTAATATTTGCGGCAACACTTTTGACGCGTTGTGATAATTAGAATGCAAATTATGTCCAATACTTCGCATCAGGAGTAAGAGTTCATTTACATGC
>NC_091202.1:35411438-35415034 GCF_040958095.1 Procambarus clarkii
GGAGATTGAGGATTTGGAACTACAGGGGATCTTGAGAGACATGAGAGCCCAGATGGCAGGGAATGAGGTGCAAGTCCACCGACGCATTGGACCATACAACTGTAACAGGAAACGACCTGTCCTGGTACAGTTCACTAACGAAGAGGCAGTGGATTACATACTGCATCACAAACACCTACTCAGAGGTAGCGAAAATTACTACAACGTATTTATTGACAAATTCATGACGAAGGAGGAACAGATTGCCCACAGAGCAAGCAAACAACAATACGACTCTTCCCATTTGAGCGCAGCTACACACCCCAGTGCTAATCCACCCCATGCTAACCAGCTCACACGTGCTTCTCAGGTCACCCCTTTCCCAAATCAGCCGCCCCTGCTTATCTCCCCAGCACATCCCTTGACCCCTCTGACCCCACTGGAGTCAAATTCATCCCACATTCCAAGGACCCCCTCATCACCTCAACCCCCAAAACCCGTCCAGCCCTCGTCCCCTCAACCCCCAAAACCCACCCAGCTCTCATCTCCTCAACCCCCAAATCCCATCCAGACCTCATCCCCTCAACCCCAAGAACCCACCCAGACCTCATCCCCTCAACACCCAAAGCCTACCCTGCCCTCACCCCTCCTCATCCCCTCTCCTTCCATGTGACCCCCCACCCTTGCGAGGGAGGTGGGAGGTCCCCCCCACCCCCTCTATCCATCCCCCTCCCAACCTCTCAACCTCTATCTGTCTCCCAACCTTACGCCATCTCCCAACCCCTCTATGCCCTCCCTAATCTTCAGACCCAGTATGCCCTTCCTACTCCAGACCTACCTACCCAGGCCCTACCCCAGACCCTCCTACCTACCTTCCTAGAAGCCCAGCCCCCAGTAGCCCCCCAAGCACCCCTCCTGAACTCTTTCACCCCCCATACACCCCCCGGACCCCCCCAGACACCCCCTGGATCCCCCCGGACATCCCCCGGACCCTCCCCGCCCCCAGTCATCCCCCAGACACCCCCCAGATCCCCCAGATCCCCTCTGCCCCCAGTCACCCCCCAGACATCCCCCAGATCCCCCCAGACCCCCAGAGAAAGGGAGAACTCTGGTACAAGAGTTTCCATGAAGAATCTCAAGGTTTGGTACACCAATGCTGATGGGGTATCTAATAAAGCAGAAGAGATAAAAGAAAGAGTGAGTGAAGCAGATCCTGACATAGTTGCAATTGTGGAAACTAAAATTAATGACATGATCTCAGATGCTATCTTTCCTGAAGGGTACCAGGTGATACGAAAAGAGAGGACACAGAGACAGGGAGGGGGAGTAGCACTCCTAATAAAGCGGAAATGGAAGTTTGAAGACCTGGGAAATCGAGTTACCAATGAGTGCACAAGCTTCATACATGGAACTCTGACAGTAGATGGGAGGAAGATTGTGATCATGGTAATCTACAATCCCCCACCAAACAGTAGAAGACCCAGGCAGGAGTATGATGACAACAACAAAGCATGTATTGATGAACTGCAGAAGGCAGCAACACTAGCCCACAGAATGAGAGCGAAGCTGCTGATCATGGGGGACCTAAATCATGGAGAGATAAATTGGGAATCAAGGAATCCCCATGGAGGGGATGAAACGTGGGGAGCAAAATTAGTAGATGTTATAGACAGGAATTTCCTGACACAACATGTGAAGGAAGACACAAGGGAAAGAGGAGGAGATGCACCGAGCCTATTAGACCTGATTTTCACCCAGAACGTAGAAGATATCGAGAATTTAGAGCATGAAATACCTCTAGGGGCCAGTGACCATTGTGTCCTAGTCTTTGACTACATGATGGAATTCAAAATTATGACCATGGGACAAGAGATCTGGGAAAGGAGAGCTGACTACAGGAAAGGGGACTATATGAGGATAAGGGACTATCTGGGTGAAGTGCAGTGGGAGGAAGAAATTAGAGGAAAAACAGTCCAAGATATGATGGACCTAGTCATACAGAAATGCCAGGAGGCCGAAGAGAGATTTATACCAACGGTAAAGGGAAAAAATAAGAAGGAATATAATAACCCATGGTTTAATAGACAGTGTCAGGAAGCAAAAATGGCCAGCAGGCGGGAGTGGAGGAAGTACAGAAGACAAAGAACAGAGGACAACAGAAGCAGATACAACAGAGCTAGGAACGATTACATTAACATAAGACGAACATCGGAAAGGGACTATGAGAACGATATTGCAATCAAAGCGAAAAAACAACCTAAGTTACTACACAGTCATATAAGAAGAAAAATGTCGGTGAACGACCAAGTGACAAGACTAAGGAAGACAGAGGGGGCATATACTGAAAGTGACAAGGAAATCTGCGAGGCACTGAATGCCAGTTTCCATGGAGTGTTCACTACCGAGCCTGAGCAGCTCCCATTGTTGGAAGGGGTTACCCTAGATGAAAGACTATCAGATATAGAGGTGACAGCAGAGGAGGTAATGAAACAGTTGACAACTCTAGATGCAACTAAAGCAGTTGGACCAGACAAAGTATCACCGTGGATACTAAAAGAAGCAGCACAGGCCCTCAGCGTGCCTCTGGCAATGATCTTTAATGAGTCACTTATGTCAGGAGAATTGCCCAGTTGCTGGAAGAAGGCAAATGTCGTGCCGATCTTCAAGAAAGGAGATAGGGAGGAGGCACTTAACTACAGACCTGTATCACTGACAAGCATCCCCTGTAAAATACTGGAAAGAATAATTAGGCTACGACTGGTTGCACACCTGGAGAACATTAGGTTTGTGAACAAACATCAACATGGGTTCTGGACAGGGAAATCGTGCCTAACAAACCTTCTGGAATTCTATGATAAAATAACGAGGATAAGACAGGACAGAGATGGTTGGGCAGACTGCATATTTCTGGACTGCCAAAAAGCCTTTGATACAGTACCGCACATGAGACTGCTGTTCAAGCTCGAGAGGCAGGCGGGGGTGGGGGGAAAGGTCCTAGAATGGATAAGGAACTACCTAACAGGAAGGAGCCAAAGAGTTACGGTAAGGGGCGAGAAGTCGGACTGGCGAACAGTAACAAGTGGAGTACCACAAGGATCGGTGCTGGGACCAATTCTATTTCTTGTGTATGTTAACGACATGTTTACAGGCGTAGAGTCCTACATGTCGATGTTTGCGGATGATGCAAAGTTGATGAGAAGAGTTGTGACAGATGAGGATTGCAGGATCCTCCAAGAGGACCTGAACAGATTGCAGAGATGGTCAGAGAAATGGCTACTAGAATTCAACACGAGCAAATGTAAAGTTATGGAAATGGGACTAGGAGATAGGAGACCAAAGGGACAGTACACAATGAAGGGGAACAGCCTACCTGTAACGACGCGTGAAAGAGACCTGGGGGTGGACGTAACACCTAATCTATCTCCTGAGGCACATATTAATAGGATAACGACAGCAGCGTACTCTACACTGGCAAAAGTTAGAACATCATTCAGAAACCTAAGTAAGGAGGCATTTAGGGCGCTTTACACTGCCTACGTAAGGCCAGTCTTAGAGTATGCCGCCTCATCATGGAGTCCCCATCTGAAGAAGCATATAATGAAACTGGAAAAGGTTCA